>NW_025777173.1:0-16819 GCF_021130785.1 Homalodisca vitripennis | reverse complement strand
TTTACTCAAAAAACAAAAAAAAAAAATAAAAATAGTAACAACGGGAAAATTTAAAATTTTAAAAATATTTTAAACCAATATTATCCCATAAGTAAAAAAACATACACACTATATTGATTTTTATTCTTTATGTGTTTCTTGTAAAATAATTCAATTTAAATTTTTACTGGGAGACTCTTAACTAGAGTCATATAAAACTTATAATTTCTTACCAAAAAAGGCAGAACACTGCCCCAAACTTGCTAACCTTAACCTTAACCTTGCTCATAGTCCCCCATGCTTCTTTAAAGGAAATTTTTAGGTGCCCAAAAAAAATAAAGGTTTCGTGAAATTGATAAGCTTAAAAACCAGATAAATAAAAACAGGGTGGCGGGTAAATTCAGTTTTTTACAAAAATTTTTTGGGTGAAATTAAAAAGTAAATGAAGTGTAATGATGCATGTAAGGGGTTTTCCAAAAAAAAAAAAAATTGGTTTTCAAAAAAAATTTAAATTTAAAATTTTGTTTAAAAAAGCCATTTTTTTAAAAAAAATTACAGCAATTTCCCCAACTACCGTAAAGGGATTTGAGTAAATGACGTAATTTTCGTATTCAACATTAAATTTTTGATAGGAAAAATTTAAAATTTTAAAGGATCAATAATAAAAACTCTATTTTTTAATATTTCCCAAAAGAAAAAAATTTTAAAGTATCTTTTAAAAAAATTAAAAAAAAACATTGGTCTATTGTATTTTTCTACACCCTTATACAAGAAGGTAGCAAAATTTTTTTTTTAAACTGCCCCAAATTTTATAAGCTTTCCAACCAACACTAAAAACTATTGAGGTTTAAAACGTTTATTTTTCCGTTTTAGTGGTTTGAATACAAGAAAACACAGGGAATTTAAAACATGTTCAAGCTAAACAAAAAACAAAAGTTTCGCTGAATACATGTTTTACTATTTATTTAAAATATTAACAAAAGTTTTTTTTAAAATTTTTAACATTTTTAAGACAAAAAAAAAAAAAATTTTAAACATTAATTTTTTTGTATTTAAAACAATTGTTTTTAAATAATTGCACAAAATTAAAACAATCAAAATAATTCGCTTTTAATTGGTTTGGGGAAAAAATTTTTTTTTCAAAAATTTGAAACTACAAAAAAATCATTACAATTCAAATTTTCTTTTTTTTAAAATTTTTTCCCCAAAAAATTTCGTAACACTGGACCAGGGCCAAACCCCGCAATATTTTTATATAAAAAATATATTTTTAAAATATAAATTTTATATATATATATAATATTATATATATATATAAATTTTTTAATATATATAAAATTTTTGGGGGATTCATGAAAAAACTCCCCCACTTCTACAGCACATTGTACTAGTAAAAAAAAAGGGAAAAAATGTTATAAAAAAACATAGGTCCAAAACCTTTTGTTTTGCGAGTTACAGCTAGCGAAAAATTTTTGCCTGAATTCCTAGGTTTAAAAAAGTAAAAAAAAAGCCATTTCGAAATTTTGGAAAGGTTTTTAATTTTAAATTTAAAAAATAAAAATGGATTCTTATGTATTTTTACCTAATTTTAAAAAAAATAAAATAGGTTTTAGAACTGTACCCGTAGTAGTTTTTGAGGGATTTAGGGTTAAATGCAAAAAAAATTTGGGGGAAAGAAACAATGTTTTTTTTTTAAATTTGAAAAAACAATAACTTTTTTAAAATTTGGGAATAAATACATAAAAACAACAAACAATTTAAATTTTAAGAATTTAATTTTTGAGGGAAAAAAGATATAATCAAAGGGCAAAAAAAAAACAGAAATAAGTACCAAAAAATCGTTTTTTTTTCAGTAAAATCATTACTAGTTTTAAGCAAAATTAATCAGGTTGGGCCAACCGTAAGCAAACCTTTTTTTTAATAGATGTTCGAAAATGGGGGCCAAACTTTAAAACAAAACATTTTGCAGCCTTTTTTGTAAATTTCTTTTGTTGCGTTTCTTAATTTTTCAGGACTTCCCGTATCTGCACAGCCGAATCCAAAAAAACGGGCAATTAATTCATCACGAGAATTTACTTTTTTCCTTTTAACAAAGTTCCCTTTTATCCATCCCCAGATGCAATAATTTCCAAAGGAGATAGATCGGGGGATTTTGGGGCCAAGGGGGGAGGGGCCCCCCACGACCAATCCAGTGCCAGGAAAAATTTATGATTTAAAATAAGCAAAAACGGGCCCTGAAAAGGGGGGAGGGGCTCCCTCATGCTGGAAGTACAAATTTTTGTCTAAAAATGTAAAGAACATTCTCAAAAAACTGCGGCAACTCCCTTTTTGAAGGAAAAGCAAATAAAAAATCAGCATTTTGGCGTCCAGGGGAATATGAAAGGTCCAATCACCGATTTTTGCAAAAGGCCCCCCCCAGACATTGACGCAAAAACGGTGTTGAAAGTTCTGTTCCACTACCCCCATGTGGGTTTTTTTTCTGCCCATGAGTGTTTTATTGTGCAAGTTTTTTGACAAACCCTCCCGATGAATTTTTGCCTCATCCGGAAAAAAAAATTTCGGGTTTTAGAGTTGATTTTTTTAAAATTTAAAAAATTGCAAAACTCCAAGCGAAGCGGACCACCCCTAGCTGTAGATGTTTTAAAACCCTTTTTTTTATGAAAAAAAAATAAAATTTTTTTTCGATTAAGTGACCTCCACGCCGTTGACCCCCCCAAACTCCTTCCGCCTAGAAATACGCGTGTATTTACACCTGGACGCGATGAACAGCATTAATAACAATTCATATCAAGTTGGACAGCTCGTTCATAATTGGTTCTAGTACTTGGTAGTGACCCCTGTTTCCCGAAGAGTACGAAAAGTTCCTGAAATTGTTTTGGTATATGGAATCCTCTTATTAGGGTAACGTAGTTCATATTCTTCTACAGCAGCTCTAGCATTACCATTACAGTAACCCAAAATAAAAACCATTATCAGCGTATTCCTCTGATGTAAATAAGTAAGGCTTTTTTTTTCGCTAAATAAACAATCGAATTATAACTCACAGAAAAATTGCATTTAATAACACGATTCACAGAACCCGATCTCCTGCTGTAGCTTGAAAAACACCACTATTACACAGTTCTAATGTAACAGTACAGAATACCATTGTTGATCAGCTTTTTATTCGTGCGTTACCAACTTAGAAATTAATAAAACAAAAAACTGCATTTCGATGATTAGTAAACAATAATGGGAAAATGTTTGCTTCATTTATTTTCGAACATTTGATGTAAATTTTTATTAAAAAAAAAAATACAACGTAATAAAATATGATATTTTTATTTACAAACAAATTTATTTAATTAACAGTTAATCTTGTTTTTTTCAATTTATCTCATCATTAAGAACAAAACATTTTGTTTTGTTTTATTTTAACTAAATACCGTACGGCAGTGGCGTCGGGCCGGGGGGGCACGGGGGCACCCCCCCCCAACATTATGCAAAAAAGAAAAAAATAATATCAATTATCTTTAAATTACGTATATGTATACACTAAAAGTTACGAATTGAATAACTAATATAGATCCCGCGTTAGTCTATTTTTCTGTATGCATCTAATTTGATTCTGTGTGTGTAAAGTATGCGCGTGTTACAACTAAATTTACAAGTGCCGGTGAGCCGACTCTGGCCGGTTTGCGCCCGAGCTGGAGCAGCCGATCGAATGCACCCGAGCCCAGCCGACGCCGGCCGAGGGCCTCCAAGCATTGACGACGCCTGGCGGAGGGATATCATACCAGCTCAGTGCGCGTGTGTTGTGTTGTGTAGGTGGTCGCCACGTTTTATTCGTTCAATAAGCTTATTGTTACTAGCTGAGCTGCTATTGTTTGTGTAATTTTTGCGGATGTTCGTTTGTTATCATGTCTAAGAAACAGTCCTCTGTACTAACATTCTTTAAAAAACTTGGAAATTCAAGTGAAAGTGTAAATAAAGATAGACATTTAGCGGGAAGTAGCACTGGAGGTAGCGTTGGTGATGAATCGCCATCTTGTTTACGCCCAGATCGTGATGCTACATTCCAGGGCGAAAGTAGAGATCCTTCATTGGGAGTACAAAGTGCAAATATTGCAAAAGGAGCATTTCAGCCTGTTGATTGTTTTAAGGTAAGCAAGATTCAATCCAAATCGAGGCAGTTCAAAGAATCCTGGTACAGTGAATTTAATTGGGTCGAATATAGCCCCATTAAAGACGCTGCATTTTGTTACCCATGCCGACTATTTTGTCAACATAAGTCTGGTCGCGGGGAGGAGTCATTCACTAAACTGGGCATGAACAATTGGAAGAAAGCTTTGGAAAAATTCAGGAAACATGAGAATAGTGAAATGCATCAAAAATCTAAACAGTTTCTCAATGAGTATAGAAAAGCAGGAAGCACGGTAGCAGATTCGTTGTCCTCGGCACATACTAAAATGGTTGAGATGAATAGGAGGTATTTAAAATTCATAATTGAAAACATCCTATTCCTTGGAAAACAGAATCTTGCCTTAAGAGGACATGATGAAAGTACTGCTTCATTTAACAGGGGGAACTTTATAGAACTGCTACAACTGAGATCTACTCAAATGGAGGAAGGAATCCAAACATTAATGAAATCCCCAGTCCATTCATACAAAAGTGCCCAGGTACAAAATGAGATAATAGATTGCATAAAAAGTGAAATGCTTCAACAAATTGTCCAAGAGGTGAGTGAGGCTTTGGCCTACTCAATTATTTGTGATGAAACTACGGATATTTCAACCCGTGAACAGCTTAGCATTTGCATTCGATACATTACTAAAATAGATGGACACATTAAATCAATGAAAGGTTTTTGGGCTTCGTTGATGTGTCAGACACTACTGGTGAAAATTTACATCACACTATTAAACAGTATCTGCAGCAGTTGGGTATAAGCTTAAATAAAATGCACGGCCAGGCATATGATGGAGCTAGTAACATGAGCGGCAAATTCAAAGGTGTTGCCTCAAGGTTGCAAGAAGAAGAGCCTAAAGCTTTGTACACACACTGCCATGCCCACTTCTTTGATCTGGCTGTTCAGAGATTTTGTGAAGAAATAAGACAGCTTCGGAATTGCTTATCCATAGTAAATCACCTGTATAACTTAAGCCTAGGCCATATTGAATCCATCACAGAAATTAAAATATTAGGAATAATAGTAGATAATAAGTTAACTTGGACTCCCCAAATAGAATCAATGTGCACAAAGTTAGCCAAAGTAATTTACTTGCTCAAGAGTCTTTCTTCCATGTTACCATTACAATATTTACGTATAGTTTATTTTGCCTTTTTTCATTCTGTGATATGTTATGGTGTTCTCCTGTGGGGAAACAGCAGTCATGTAAATAATATTTTATTGCTTCAAAAGAAGGCCATTAGGATTGTTACCAAATCTCTAGTCAAAGCTCATTGCAAACCCCTTTTTGTAGATAGTAGAATTTTAACTGTGATAAACCTGTATATATTTGTCTGTGTGGTAAATGTGAAAAATAACTCAAATTTAGTTTCCGTACATAGTGGATGTTCACAATCATGACACTCGCAATCAGTCTAAGGCAGTAATCCCACTTTGCAGATTAAGTAAGAGTACAAATAGTTACAATGTTGTTGGCCTCAAGTTGTACAATAAACTACATATTGCATCCAAGTCCTTACCTCTTAGTCTATTTAAGGTCAGATTTCACAAATGGTTAATTGCTAACCCTTTTTATGACTTAAAAGATTTTTAAAGTTTGATAATATTATAATTTAACTAGGGCCTACTTGTTATATAGACTATTATTTTAGGCTACTTATGTTTCATACATTTAAATTATTGTAATAGCCTAACTTATTGTTACAAATTGACTATGTCTATCACATTTTTGTAATGTTTAATGACAATAAAGAACTTATGACTTATGTAACAAATATGGTATGAAAGGTTTGTCAGTTGAAAGGCCTTCACTACCACGCAAACGGAAGATTCCGAAAAAAACTTGAAGCTAGTAGTAGCTCTTCAGATGCTGCATTTCATCAATCACCTGAACCTGAACCTGAACAGATGTTCAAGACTGGCATTTACTTTGCTGCTTTAGACACAGTAATTGTAAACCTGCAATCTCGTTTTTCCAAGAACGATTATGATAAAATCAACTGCATTGCCCAGTTACTATTTAATTGGACCGAAATTGACAACAACGCTGTTATGGCAATCCAAAAGTTTTATAACTTGTCTTTAAGTTTCTCTGTACATCTTAAGTTTTTTCACTGTTATGCAAAGAACAATTTTGTCAAAACAGACAAAGCAACCACAAGAATAACGTTCCAAGAGTTGGCTGATTTTTTTATTGAGAATGATCTTCAAGCCAGTGCACCAGATGTTTGGCAGCTACTAGAAATATCACTTTCGTGGCCTATCACAACAGCAAGCGCAGAAAGATCGTTTTCTACACTACGAAGGCTAAAGACATTTCTTCGAAGCACCATGACAGAAGACCGCTTAAGTGGGCTTGCCCTGATGTCTATTGAGCAAGAATTGACGTCTGAATACATGAAAGATAAAAAACTAGATCTGTTAGTTGACAGATTTTCAAATCTAGCCGATAGGAGGCTAATGCTTCATTAGAAGTAACGAAAATTGGTTCGTTGAAAACCATTACTGTAGTTCTGTTCACCTTAAAACTTTGTCTTGTACACAAATTTGTTTTTGTGTTATAAATGTCCTTGCAGTTATGTCTAGAATAGAATAAACTTGTATAATTTGAAATTGAGTCTTTTTACAATCCATCAATATAGTAAAAATTGATTAAAACCAATGTTTAACAAAAATACACATATACTTTACTTTAGTTCTTAAGTGGTAGTTTTCAAAAAAGTTTCCACGGGACCACCACCCCCCCCCCCCCCGGAGACCCCGTGCCCCCCCAAATTATTAGGTCACGCTACGCCTATGCCGTACGGTATTTCTTTACAGCTAGTTATGTATTATACTGAATAAAATCGATTTATTGGTACTTATTTCTGTTTTATTTTAGACTTTGATTATATCAATTTTCTCAGAAGTAAATTCTCTACAATTAATGTTTGTTGATTTTATGTATTTATTACCAATTTAACAAAGTTATTGTACATCAAACTTAAAAAAACATTGTTTCGTGCCCCAATTTTTTGCATTTAACCCTGAATCCCTCAAAAACTACTACAGGTACAGTTCTGAAACCTATTTTATTAGCTTTATCAGGTAAAAATACATAAGAATCCACGATATTTCTTACTTAATTAACCTTTCCAAAAGTTCAGTATGGCTTTATTTTACTCTTTTACCTAGGAATTTCAGGCGAAATCTTTCGCTAGCTGTAACTCGCTAACGAAGCGTTTTCGGACCTATGTTTATAAACATTTTTTCATTATTTTTACTAGTACAATGTGCTGTAGAAGTGGGGGGGAGAACTTCATGAATCACCCTGTATATATATATATATATTATATATATATATATATATATATATAAAAATAATTTTTTTTTTTTCCCTTTATTTTTAAACAAATAAACACTAAAATTTTTTTTTAAATAAGTTTAATTTTTCTTAAAAAAGAAAAGCCACAATCCATCATTCAGTCATTTAACTTTGGTTTAAAAAATTTTAAAAAATGAAAATTAAAATTTTTTTAAAAAAAATGGAAGGGGTTTTTTTTCCAGTAATTAAATAAAATCAATTTTTAAATTTACCAATTAATTAAATTTTGGGGTGTTTTTATTTTAAAAGACAATTTGGGTGGTCTGTTTAAAAACCATAAAATTTTTTTTAAAATTTTTTTTTACCCATTTTCCCTCCAAAAACCTAAATCTAAATTTTAAAAATTTGTTTTTTCTAAAAATTTTTTGACATTTTCCACCCCAATTTTTAAAACCCCCCCAAAAGGGAAAACCGATCTTTTTAATTTAAAAATTGAATTTCCTTTAAAAAAAAGAAAAATTTAACAAAAAAAAAAAAAAATGGTTTATTTATGAAATTTAAAGGTATTTTTTAAAAGTTCAAAAAAAAAATGAAAAAAAATTTTGGTAACATTTTAGATCCCCATTACAAAAACCAAAAAATTATATGAAAACCATTTTTTAAAAGGGTAAAAGGAAACCCCAAAACCCCTAAAATTCAACTTTTGAAAAATTATTTTCGTTTTTCCAAATTTGAATTTTAATTTTTTTAATAAAAACCCTCCCAGGAAACCCATATTTTTTTTTGTTAACAAAGATATAAAAACCATTTAAGACGAAAGAAGTGAAATTAAAGGGTTTTTGTTTGACGAGAATTTTTCCAAAGATAAGTTACTTTGGAAAAAATTTTATAATTCTCAAAAAAACCCCGTTTCCTAAAACTTTTCTTTTGTGTATGAAATTTTAAAGGATTTTAAAAAAAAGTAATGTCAAAAAATAATTTTCCCCCCTTTTCTAAAATTTTTCCCCAAAGAAAATTTTTTTTAAAAAAAAAAGGTTTAACCCAATTTTACGGGGAAAATTAAATTTTTGTTATAGCAATTAAAAAAAAAAAATTTTTTTAAAAATTTAATAATGGATTGTTAAAAAGAATTTTTGGGCCCTTGAGTCACAGAAACAAGTAAAAAAACCCCACCCCCTGAGTTTTTCTTTTTTGGGGGAAAACCAAAAAAAAAAAAAAAAAAAAAAAAAAAAAAAGCGGGGGTTTTCAAATTTTTTTAGGGTAGTATAAAGTTTATTTTTAAAAAAAACATAAAAGTCAATCATTTTAAAAAAAATTTTTAAAATTTAATTAAAAAAATCCTTTGGCTTTAAAAATTTTTTTAAAATAAAAAAAAATAAAAAAGGGTTTAGAAACCCAGGGTTTAAAATGTATATTTAGGTTAAAATTTTGGGGGGACTTAAAGTTTTAAATAAGAATGAACAAAAATTTTATTTTCTGATTTTGAATAATGTACCAAAGAATTGGGATTTCCCCAGTAAAAGGTTGTAAAAAAACGGAATAATTTTATGGGGGATGCTAAATTTTCCCAAAAAAATTTTTTTTTCAGTCCAAAAATTTTTGATCGCGGGGAAATTTTTCCAAAGTGGATTTTTGGTCCATCCCACAAGCTTTGGAATTTTTTCTTCTGCCCACTTTTTCAGGGGTAAGGGAAATTTTAAAAAAAAAAAAAAACCCGTTTAAAAGAAAAGGGTTTCTTAAATAAAGGCAGCTTCCCCAATGCTTCAAAAAGTAAAAAAGGTTTTCATTAAAAGGGGTTAATTTGGATTTTAGAAATTAAGCTTAAGTTTTCAAATTTTTTTAAACCCTTTTTAAAAAAAGGGGGGAAATTGATAAAAATTTTTCCAGTTTTTTTTGGGTTGCAGGGGAAATAAATTTTTTTTTGAAGATTTAAGGTTTTTCAAGGAATTTTTACTTGATAAAGTTAAAAAAAATTTTTGGGGGGAAACCCTCCAAAAGCAATTTCCCATGAAAAAAAATCTTTTAGAAATCAGTTAACAAAGTCTTTTCCATAAACTTAAAATTGCACTGTACTAAATTAAATTTTGGCCAGAAATTTTTTAAATTTTTCCCCAAAAAAAATCAAAAAAAAATTTTTGATCCTTCCTGAAAAGGGAGATTACAGCAAAATTTCCCAAAAAATTCCAAAAATGTTTAAGCAAATTAATTTGGGGTAAGTCAGCCACCAAAAATCTTTTAAGGGGGGTTTTCAATTTGTTGAGTTTATTTATTTTTAAAAATCAATTTTCCCAGTTTTTTTTACCCCTTTTATTTTTTTGGAAAAGAAATTTTTTTTAGAAGATTTTTTTTCCAGGTTTTTTTATGTTTTGTTTTTAAGCGGGGGCAAAAGGGTGAAAAAATCCAAATTGTTTTTTAGACAGATTTGGTTTGGGTTTAGGGTTTTTTTGAATTCAAAAATCTTAATTACTTAAGTTTGAAATTAAAAAAATGTACTCAACCTTTTAAAATGTTTCGGTTTTTTAACCCAAAAAACCCTTTTGTTTTGCTTTTTAAAGGGAATTTCCTAATTTGGTTTAAATTTAAAAACTTAAAGTTTTTAAAACAGTAAAATTTTGGTTTCCCGGGGATTATGTTTGAAGGTAAAAAAACTAGGTTTTAAACAGTCGCCATTCCAACTTTCTAAGTTCTTTTTTTTTTTAAAAATTGCACTGGTTTTTAAAAAACCTTTTGCTTACCGTTTCAAAAATTTGTTTTAAAAGGCCCCCCCCCTAATTAAAAACGTATTGAAGAAAAAATGCTTTTTTTTTGGGTATAAAGGTTCCATTAATTTTGGGAAAACGGGGGGCAGAAAATTTTGGGAAAAAAACCCCAAATTTTTTTCCTTTTTTGCCAAAGTTAATTTTTACCCAAATATCTTCTCAATTGGGGTAAAAATTTTTTTTTTTAAAAAGGGCCCAAAAAACAAAAAGGAATTTTTTATTATTTCCCAAATTGTGTTTTTTTTTAAAATTAAAGGGGTTTTGGGGTGGGGCTTTTCTTGGGGAAATTTTATTCAAAAATTTTTTTTATTAAAAAAAAACTTAAGGGGGGTGAAGTAAAAAGGGGGAAAATTTTTGGTTAAAAAAAAATTTTTTTTTTAAATTAATTTAAAAGTCTGAATTTATCCCAACCCTGGTTAAATTTTTTCCACTTTTTAATAAATTTTTATTAATTAATTTTATTTTAAAACCTTTTGCCCCCCCCCTTTTTGGAAAAAATATTTTACGGTCAAGGGTCGATTTATTAAATCCCCTTTTGCCCAGAAATTTTGGGGGGCCCGATTTTTAACTTTCCCCTTCCAAATATCTTTGGGAATTTTAAAAATTTTCAAAAAACCAGTCTTTTTACCAACCCCAAATAAAATTAAAATTTTCCAAATTATTTAAAATTTTGGGGTTAAATATCCCAGTTTTTTTTTGGGGGGAACCCACAGTATATCTTAATTTTTTTTAAACGACAAAATTAATAACAAAAGGGGCCCCCCCTTTGGGGGGAGGAAAAACTTTTCATTTTTTTTTAAAAGGGTAAGAAATTGTCGTGAACCCCTGAATCAATTTAAGTTGAAAATTTTGTAAATAAGCATTTTTTTTTTGTAAACAATTTTTTTTTTGATTTTTGAAAAGCTTTTTTTTAAATTCCCTTTTGTTTTAAACCCCCCTTTAATTTTTTAAATAAAAATATAATTTTTAAGGTTTTTTTGTAAAACATTAAAAAAAATTGGTTTTTTTAAAATTAAAAAAAACAATTCTTAAAAAACAAAAAAACAGTTAAAGGGCAGGAATAAATTTCCCTTAAAAAAGTTTGAAATTTAAAAAAAAAAATTTAAATTTTAAAAAAATTTTTTTCTAAAAAAAAGTTAAAATATTAAAAAATTTTTGAAAAATTTAAAAAAAAATGTAAAACAATTAAATTACTTTTTTTAAATTTAAAAGCCCAATTTTTTTCCCAACATTTATTAAAAACTATTTTTAAAATAACAAAAATAAAATTGGAAAAATAAAACAATTTTTTTTTTATTTAATTAAAATGATAAAAAATTTTTCCTGCTTTTCTGCCTAAAACCCAATTTGGTTTTTTAAATTTACAGAAATTTTAACCCGGGTTTAAAAGTGTTGAAAAAGATTTTAAATAACCCATAAAAGTACATTGGCCCCTTTTAATTGTTTTAAAATTTTTGGGAAATAAATTTGAATTTCTTATTTTAAATTAAGGAAATTTTTTTTTAAAAAATATAACAAAACCTTTTTTGTTATTTTTCTTTTTCCTTAATTTCCCAAAAGCAAAAAAAAGGGGGAAAAAAGTATGCCCCGGGAAAAATTAATTTCCCTTACGATAGGGGGCAATTTTTGGGGAAAGATTTCAAGAACCCATACCACAGTTAAAAAAACCAAAAAAAATAAAGGGGAACAAAAACTTATTTTATAATAAAGAAAATGGTTTTTTTTTTAAAAAAATTTAATCAAAACCCAAATTTATTTTTTATAAAAAATTAAAATTTTAAAGAATTCTTTAATAAATCAAAAAATATTGATTTTTAATTAATTTAAATTTTTTTAAAAAATTTTTAAAAAATTTGAAAATTTATAAACAAATTTATATTCCCTCCCCCCCCTTTTTTTATAAATATTTATTAACCATTGAATTAAAAAAAATTATGTTTATTTTTAAAAAATGTAGGGGGTTTTTTTAAAAAAAATAAAAATTCTTTGGTTAAAATTTTTATTTTTAAAGTTTTTTTAAATTTAAGCGGGTTTTTATTTTTTTTTTTTTTAATTAAAGGAAAAAAAAATTTAATAAATTTTTTAAATTTTTTAATTTTAAAATTAAAAAAAATTAAATTGTTTATTTTCTGGGAATCTTTTTTTATTACCCGGGTTTTAAATTAAAAAAATAATGTTATTACCCAAAAAACCTGCTTAATTGATCCAATGAAAACAACAAAACCTGGGTTGGGAAACCCAAAAATTTAAATTAATGAAAAATTCCAAAATATTTTATCTTATAAAAAATGATTTTTGTTTTTTTAATAAAAAAATAAAAAAACAAAAATAAATTTTTAATTTTAAAATGAAAAATTTGGTTGGGTTTTAAAACTTAAAACAATGTTATGAGTATGAGTTTCGAGATTATTTTTAATTTTTAAAATTTGGGATTTAAATTTAAAAAAAATAAAAAAATTTTTAAAATGACTAAAACTTAACGCATTTTCCAAAAAAATTAATCTTTTTATAAAAAAAACACAATGTTAAAAAAAAATTTTTTAAGCAATTTAAAAAACTATAATTTTTTTTGTAAGAAAATTTTCTCCGGGTTTGGTAAAAATCAGTTAGCGGGGTTTTTCATTTTTAAGGCCAGGGGTTTTTAAAAAAATAAAGCTTTAAAAAAGGGTTTTTTAAACCTAGGGAAATTTTTTTTTAAAAAAAAAAAGGGGGAATGAAGGGAAAATAAAAATTTTTAATTTTTTGATCTAAAGTCCAAAGAAAAATTGAAGAAAAAAAATTTTCCCAATTCAAAAAAAAAAAAAATTTAAAAAAGTAATATTTTAAATTTTTATAAATTTTTTCAATTTTTGTGTATGAAAGAAAAAATTTTATTAGACATTAAAAATTCAAAAAAGTTTAAAAAATTTTTTGAAGCCATAAAAAAAACCTTTTTTTTTTTTTATTTAAAAATTGATTAATGGTTGATTTCAAAACTCTGAAACTTCAAAAAGGTTTTTTATTTGAAAGGTTGAATTTAAAACTGTAAAATTTTACCCAAAAGGGAGTACCCTTTAAATTTTTTGACATATTAAAAATTTCAAGTTTTTTTTAAAAACAGAATTTTACAATTTTTATTAAAAAAAAAGAAAATTTTTTAAGGGAAATTTTTAAGTATTTTATTTCTTTTTTAAGAATTATTTGGGAATGGATTAGTTTTTGGGACATCACCGTTTTTTTAATGAAACCCTAAAGGATTTAAAAAACAAATACATTTGAAATTTAAAAACCCCTATTTGGGTTTTATGGTCCATAACTATTTAAAACTTTTTTTTTAATATAAAAAAATTTCCTTCCCTTACCTTCTTTTTATATTACAGGTTTTCAAATAAATTTTTTTTTTTTCAAGAAAGAAAAACAATTTTTTTTTTTCATTCAGTTTGTCATACTTCTTTAAAACCTACTTTTTAATTTAAATAAATTTTAATTTCTAATTATTTAAAAACTAAAAAAAAATTTAGTTTTTTTAAACCCCCATTAAAAATTTGGAAATAAAGGGCAGACTAAAATCAAAAAAAAGGGGTTTTTTTCCCCCTTCTTAAAATTAAATTTTGGGGGATTTGGGGGGGGAAATGGGAAAGATCCACATTTCGGGGAAAACGGTTTCCAAATTTTGACAACGTTTCAACAAATCCCTGTTAAAAATTAAACTTAAAATTGGTTTTAAATTTTAATTCATTTTTTAAAAATTATATCAAAAAATAAATTAAAGGAAAAAATTTTTAAATTTAGGGGCCAAATTTTTAATAAATTAATAAAAAAGGAAGCAAAATTAAATTTTTAAAATTTTTAAAAAAAAATTTAAAAAAGCTGGATAAATAAAATTATTAAAAAAAATGGTAAAAAATTATTTCCATAAAATTTATTCTTAAATGGCCATTAAAAATTTTTGAATTTTAAACTTTTATGAAAAATAAAACATTTTATTTTGTGCAAACTTAAAACCCCTTTAACTTTTTCTTTATTTAATTTTTCATAAACCAAAATCATTTGGGGAATAGTAACTTAAAAGGTATCTAATTTCCAAAAAGGAGTCCCAAAAAAAAATTTTTGGGGGGGAACCCAGAAATTTACCTTTTAAACCCCATTTGGGAAAACCTAAACTCCTTTTTTTTTTCAGGCTAAAATTTTTAAAAATTTTTTGGTTTTTTTTTGACAACAATTTATTTACAAAAATTCAAGTTTTTGGTTTATTAAAAAAAAAATTAAAAAATTTTTAGAAACTTTTCTAAAAAAAATTTTAAAAAAGGGGGTTTAAAAAAAAATTTTATAAAAAGTAAATTTTGGGGTTTTTTAAAGTTTATTTTGATCCCAATTAGGGCTTTTAAAAATAAAATTTTTAAACTTCAAAAATTAAAAATTTGGCCCAACATTTTTTCCAAAAAGTTTTTATTCCATTTTTTTTTAAGGGCATTGATTAAAAATTTCTTTACTCCCATTGGTAAAACAAGGTTTAAGTTTAGATTTTAAAAAAATAAAAAATTTCAAAATTTTTTATTTTCAAAATTCTACAATAATATAAAAAAAATTTAAATTTTTAAAAATTTTAAAAAATTTTTTAAATTTTTTTATTGAAACCCCTTATTTTGTTTATTGCCAGTTTTTTTAAAATAAAAAAATTGTTTGAAACAATTTCTGTGATAAATTTCTTTTTAAAAAAACTTTAAAAATTTTTTTTAAAACTTTAATTTTAATAACTAATGGAAAAATTGTAATTTTTTAAAATGGTAAAAAATAGGGGATTCTTTTCCAAAGGAGGAAGGGGGGGAACCCAAAAAATTTTCCCCGGGTTCCAACCCCCACCTTCGAAGGCCAGGTGCAGTCAGTAAACTGTTTAAATTTTGGGGAAAGGGCCCTTTTTACTAAAAAAAAGGGAGAAAAAAAAAAAAAAAAGAAAAGAAAAAAAAAAGTTTTTTTTTGAATTTTAAAAGAAATTAGAAAAAAAAAAAAAAAAAAAAAAAAAGAGGAAAAAAAAAAGTAAAGGAAAAAAGGGAAGAAAAGGAAAAAAAAAAAAAAAGGAAAACAAAAAAAAAGGGAAAAAGAGAAATTTAAAAAAAAAAAAAAAAAAAAAAGGTTTTAAAAAGGGGGAAAAAAAAAGGAAAAAAAAAAAAGAAAAAGAAGGGAAAAAAAAAAAAAAAGGGGAAAAAAAAAAAAGAAGGAAAAGAAGAAAAAAAAAAGAAAGAAAAAAGAAAAAAAAAAAAAAAAAGAAAAAAAAAATTAAAAAAAAAAGAAAGAAGGAAAAGATTTTTTAAAAAAAAAAAAGGAAAAGAAGGGCAAAAAAAAAAAAAGGGGGAAAAAAACGGAAAATAAAAAAAAAAAAAAACCCCCGGACAGGGGGAAAAGTTTAGGGGAAATTTTAAAAAATTTAAACAAATGGAAAGAAAAAAAAAAAAAGGAAAAAAAAAGAGAAAAAAAAGTTTAAAAAAAAATTTTGGGGGAAACCCTTGAAAAAAAAAAAGAAAAAAAAGGAAAAAAGGGGGAAGAAGAGGGGAGGGAAAGGGGGGAAAAAAAAAGAATTTTTTTTTGTAGAAAAAAAAAAAAAAAATTTTTTTTGTTAAAAACCAGCGGCCCCAAAATTTGTCCTAAAGGGGAATTTGCAAACCAATAATTTGGGGCTCCGTTTTTTTGAGCCGGGGGGGTGAGGGGCCCCCCGGTTTTTCTGGCTAAGTTTGGAGGAAACTCCCAAAATGTTGCGACCCCTTTTCCCCACGACCCTTTCCCAAATTTTAAAAACCACCCTTTAAAGGGGCCGGGGGGGGCCCCTGCCTCCCAAACCCCTTCTTAAAAACCCCTTATTTGACCAAAAAGGGGGCCCTCCCAAATTTGGGGGAAAAAAGAAAAACGAAAAACTGAAAAAAAACCCAAATTTTTTTTAAAATTTTTTTTTACCATGTGAATCCCATTAGGCTTTTTCTTGACAAAATAAAATAATGTTTTTTAATCATATTGAAATATTATTTTTTGGAAGTACAACTTTTATTTCAATCAAACAATAAATTAAGAAATAATAAAACAAAGAGGGAGGACAAAATTTTTTTAAAATTTGCATATTAACTACATTGCACATTAACCAGTTATTGGACACACTAAAGAATTAATCTCCTAATTTTTCATAATACAAATCTTCTAAAGTTAAGGATATTGTTATACTCCTTGTATTGCATGGTGTATAAATTGAAGTTTTGACTGTACCAGAATTGCCTTTAGATTTTTTATATAAACTTTTGAACATGTTCACGGCGATGTAGGTCCTAGAGCCCCATTTTGTATAATTTGTATGGTAGTTTAACCCAAACCGTATTTCCTACGTTTTTTCAAATGTTTTTAAACAGCTTTTTGAATGGTTTTTAATGCTTTTAGCACAAAAAAAACACTTTTACATCTTTGAAATTTATATATATTATATATATATAGTGGCAAAATACATATTGAAAAATAAAATAATAATCAAATTGTGATTTCACGAACATAAATAATTACCATACTTTAAAAAAAAATATATATTTACAACTTTAACCATCACAATAATAGTAATTCATCACTACATTTTTTTAATCAGACTTCTTC
>NW_025777172.1:12500-43721 GCF_021130785.1 Homalodisca vitripennis | reverse complement strand
TGAATCGTATGAAATAGCATTTTGATTTTTAAACAACTCATATATGAATCATAATGTTAAGCCAATTTTATAAGTATCTCTTAATATGATTCTTTCAAAATTTATTTTAATATACCTGCTCTCATTTGTAAATAGCTTTTTTACATAACTCATTTAGTATTAAATATTTACAAGCAGTATTTGTAATAAATAAATCTTAGAAATACATTATTTTTTTATATTATTTTTCCCCTGATATTAATTACATAATACATAATAAAAATAAAAGTCCGTTTTAGCAAATGTGATTCTCTAAACCTGACACCGTATACCATAACTCTAATTACCTTTAACTTCTATTTTAGTTACTGTGATGTGTTATGTTAGTCATTCACCTCAGGAATGAGATAACGTTTACAATATCTCGAATTAGTTAGAGTTATATAATTTGGTAATAACATAATGATTGTTTAATGGTATGTACTTGTCATAAAAATGTCGTAAACCAGGAACATTTATTAGGCATGTTTCTTACCACGCATATAATTGAGACAAAAGCATTTAACAGAGTATTGTGCCATGTTCTTGGGAGTCTGTAGTATGACTTGCTCCTAATACTGTGAGTATAGGTGTATGAACCACATTTCAACAACATAGCAAATAAAAAGCTTATAGTCATGCTTACATGATTAATCAATATTTAAATTTGTATTGGTAAATAAATATAAATAATCACTGTTTTTTTTAATTATCAATTTGGGCTAATCTTTTTTTAACCCGACATAATTAAGTGATTAAGGTATGGCGTCAGGAACTCTATTCAAAGTATGCCATGTATAGAACCATGTTAGGAGTATGAATTTTTAGATAAAATATGAACACTAATCATAGTCCTATCATATCATATAATATAAACTAAAAAGTGTGTTTTTAATGTTGGGGGGTATACATGGTACAAACACTGTGCAAGGAAATGTGAAATTGCGTAAATAAATGTTCATTTTTTGGTAGGATATATTTACTATATTTTATCATTAAAATGACCTAGGTTTATGTGAAAATAAACGAGTTACAAGGAAAATCCAGTGCTATGTTCTGTCTGGTATTTAAAGACTACCTAGCTAGATTTCTTATACTGTGAATTATGAAATTATCAATTTAATAATAAAAGACTTTCTCAATTTTCCCGAAATTAGTTTAAAATCAAAAGCCGTGTTATAATATTGAATAACCCTTGAGACATATGTGAGATTTCAAGATCAATTCACCAATAAGTATTCTATAGTCCATGAGTGAGGGGCCTAATCAACTTTGTGTTGAATAAATTGAGTTAGAGAATGTCAATACATATTAATCAAATTGTGGTAGAACAGATACTCTGGGCATAATTTTTTGTCACTCCACCGTAAACATTATCGATGTCTAAAGTTCCTCAAAACAATAAATTATTGCATATATCAACTCCACATATTTCCCTATGGTATTTTCTTGTTACGGTACTACCTCACCAAAACCAATTTAAATACGAATCCTTCTTCTTAAAAAGGAACTACTACAACCAGGCCGGGAGACTAATAACACAAAGCAAACAGGCCATCGGCATACAAAACAAGGGAAACGGACTTTTATTAGAAAGCTATCACTTAAAATTTTAAGCCTTTGGTAAAAAAGGGCAAGTAAACCAGAAATTCACTTTTTAAGAATTTTACCAAATAATTTAAACAAATATAATAAAATAAATAATTTCAACCACAGCTAAAACAATTCCTTATTAATATTCCTCTCTGCTTAACAGATGTGGTTTTCTAACTTAAATTCAATCCCTAAATGAATTATTTTATTAGCTCAAAGTCTACTTGTTCCTTGAGCCTTTTGTCTGGAACTGAATGTAAGTTACTAAATATAAAATCATGTTTTAATAATAAACATTTATATTCGACATTATTCTTTGTAAATTTTACATAAAATGAATAAAGAAATGAAAAAGGAATTACTGAAAAAAGGTGGTGCATCACTAAATGACCAACTGTGAAGAGAAGGGAATACTTTTATTTATAGGTATGGTATAATGTCTAATGGTCGTTGGAATGAGCAGGGTTCGCGTAGCGTGGTTAGCCTAAACATGAGAGAAACCCATTTTTGTTTACTTTGTGAGCGACAGGATGGAATTTACGCATTACCTTATTCCAAGATAACATGGCCGAAATAGTTTACACTATCAAGTAATGATGTGTGTAGGCAGCATGGAGTCCCGTATTGTGATTCATGAAGTATGACCTTCCTAATTATCCTCTCCCTCCGGAATTCGTACAGGGGTCCTTAATGACATACAAACAGTAAGAAACTTCCTGATCCTGAAACGTTTTCCGTGATCGATAATAGAGGTTCTTAATGTTATACTTTGTAATGAACTTAAACATCCTGAGGTTAAAATAATCTTTTCTCTGTAAAAAACGTTTCCTCTAGACGGAATAAAATATTCTGTAATCTGAGGCTAACATAGAAATTTCTTTAATGATAAGACATCAATTAGAAACACAATTAAATATATTTTATAAACTATAACTCATGATTATAACGTGTATATTTTTATAACTAGAAAACTTTAAGTACAGACACAATACAATATATTTTAAACAACGCTAAACATTCTGAGGTTTAAATGAGCATTTTGGTAATGAAATTACTTTACCTACAAACACAAATAAAATATTCATATAATGTAATCTAAACTTTATAAAATTAACATTGACATTTATTGTAATGATACAAATTTACTTACAAAAACAATGTGATAATTTGTTATTATCTTTATTTTCAGAGGTAAAAATGGGCCCTTTGTAATTACAAAACGTTATTTACAAAATCATTACAAATCTTTTTAGACTACCTTTAAATCAAATGTGTGTTAGATAGTTCAGGATACTAATAAACTATCTAATGTCTTGATATTACTAGTTTTTAATTTTAACACATTTTGGCTAGTTTAAAACGATAAACGTAAATTAATCGTATTGTATTCAACTAATAATAAAGTTTTTTATATAAAGCTTTACATACCACGTAAGATATGATGATAAGTCATAAATTTATACTTCAGGTTCATACAAAGAACAAATACGAACAATAATATTCCATTTTTTTTAAATTGTCCTTAGGTGTTTATGTGCTATCCAAATAATATCAAGACTGTAGCCTGACCAATATTCATAGATCTGAAACTCGTATTCACAATCGTATAAGAGGTAGCGACATACACTTTTATTAAACTAGACACCAGGGACAACTACCGAACCTACGTGACACAGAACGTTAGCTCTTGTACGTATCACTTCTCAGGCAGGAGTTCAATTGTCAACCAACAGCCCAATTCAATAAAAAATTTCGTAATGTCCAAGGCATTTCAAACTTGCCTAAAACTGAGTCGATTTAAAATAAAATCTAAAAATAGACGATTTTTTTACACACGTTTGGGAGACCACGTGATTGGCCTGAACTGACATTTTGGCAAGAGTGGGAAAAATCAGAACTAATGAGAATTGGGGTATACTTATTGTATGTGTATCTGAGATTCTAATTTAGTGAGTTAAGGCAAACTTTTCTTATGTTATTCACTTTGATAGATGCAAAAACATTTCAATAACTATAAGCAAAAAACATGTTGTTATTATTATTAAATTTAAATATAGGTGTACAAATATGAAATATATATATATATATATACAGTAGTGTATAAAAGTACATTAGAGGTTACTATCAACCTAGGAACAAAAACTTTATATATTTTTCTTTTATATTGTGCTATGGATATTACAAAGGCGAGCTTTGTTAAAGAAGCTAATTAATAAGTAAGGAATTGGTCATAATAAATACCTAATTGTAACAAGGTGATAAAGGTTGGCTGTGTATTAAAGTATGTTACTAGTAATACACAGCAAACAATGCTTTGAAGTTTACTATATACAACGCCATACCTTTACCTTTTACAATATACAGGGTGACAATTGAGTCTGGAACCTCTTTTTTAATTTTTGAAACCACAATAGAAAGAAATATCAAAGTTCACACGTGCTTACTGGTGATAGTAACGCACACATCTGCCCAATTACCGACCAGATAATCCCTTTGGGGGACGGTTCACAAGGAGTCCAGACAAATAGCAGCATAGGTCAAGTTTTGTATCAAATTAAAGGTCTTACTTAGCAGAGTACAATGCCGCAGACTTTAAACGGTGGATTCATTCCAGTAGTTATAGCTATTTAAATTTTAAAACAATTGAATAATGTAAATTATTAAGTATTACAAGTAAACACAAATTTTTAAGTACCTGTGATCAAAGTAAGTGTTCAAAATGTTCCCCTCCCATCGTCTGGCAATGTCCCTAGGCGGTTGTAAAAGCCATCTACGGCATTTTGAAGGTAGTCACGAGGAATATCTTGAGCTTCTTGGACTATGAGATTCCTTAGGTGTGCCAAATCTCGAGGCTTTAGTACGATAAACTTTATCTTTGAGGTATCCCCAAAGAAAAAAATCCATCGGAGATAAATCAGGGGAACGAGCAGGCCACTCTACTGCACCAACATCATCCAATCCATCTGTAAAGGAATATTGTAGCCAAGTATTCTCTAACAAGGAGAGCAGAGTGTGGTGGCGCACCTTCTTGTTGGAAATAAATTCTTTGAAATTGTTGACCAAGAGCAGCTTGCAGGAATAATTCAAGTGCAGGAATTATCTCAATTTTGGAGCATTGCTAGACACGAGTCACCATTTAAATTACCATTTATAAATAATGGGCCCATAATTTGATTTCCTATAATACTTGCCCAAACTGTGGAAGTGTTTCTGTGGATGCTGTCTATGACTTAATCTGCCACTTACACATTCTAACAGTAGTTGTGTTATTGGTAATAATTATTGATTCCTGGCTTTGATTACTACATTGTCAGATGATGGGAGGGGAACATTTTGAACGCTTACTTTGATCACAGGTACTTAAAAATTGGTGTTTACTTGTAATACTTAATAATTTACATTATTCAATTGTTTTAAAATACAAATAGCTATAACTACTGAATGAATCCACCTTTTGAAGTTCGGTTTGCGGCATAGTACTCTGCTTAAGTAAGGCCTTTCATTTGATATCAAACTTGACCTATGCTGCTATTTAACAATTTTGTCTGACTCCTTGTGGACCGTCCCCCAAAGGGATTATCTGGTCGGTAATTGGGCTGATGTGTGCGTTACTATCACCAGTAAGCACGTGTGAACTTTGATATTTCTTTCTATTGTGGTTCAAAAATTAAAAAAGAGGTTCCAGACTTAATTATTGTCACCCTGTATAAATAAAATAATAATACTATTATTAAAATTATCGTTTAATTATTACAGTGAATTAATTGTAATTTTTATCTGTTCTTATATTTTTATATGTTAAAAATGAAGGGAAATAAAAATTTTATTCTCATAACCGAGTTATTTTATTTTTTTTAAACTAGTATACAGATTTATTGTTTATGAATGATTATTTTTGAAATGTAGGGAAAATACTATAAGTTAAAAGTCGTTATAAAAATAAGATTATAGTTTATTAACCTCTTATAAATTTAATATCTTTTTTGAGTGCATTTCGAAATTTCATCAATATTTGCATTTCTAAATTTATTGCTAGGGCCACAGCATGTGAACAATTTTCAATAAATACAACGTAAATACAATATTTGTTCTGAACCAAGGAATTCGAATCATATATGAAATATTAATGGGAAATTCTAGGAAGGTGAGTTAACTTAACTAGTGCTAGCAACGATATAGTTATAAAAACTCTTTCAATTCAATTCAATTTCAATTCAAATCAAAATTTCCTCTTGCACTTTCAACTAGTTTTTTTACGTGACTAAATCATCCCAAATTTTTGGCGAACTGGAGTTGAGCTCATTTTTATATTGTATTTTAACTAAACAGAAAATACTCTAATTCACATGTTCCAAACATCAGAAGCACCCTTATAAATAAAAATGGACATTTTCCGTTTATCACTATAACCGCATTTTATTTCCATTATATATCTTGGATTTCTTATTGAAAAATTGAAACCCTATAAATTAGCGCAGTCGTCCGTAGATGGATTGAGACATTACTGTTAGCAAAATTCAACTACTACTACCTTATTGACGATTTTTTTTCTTCGTGTTTCATGACTTCATTATATTATATTCCTATACATTTCCCTTTAATACCATTATATAGAAAAAACATTGAATAATCTAAATAAATATAAAGTTAATGTGATGTCGATTTAAAAAAGAAGAAACTTAATCATATTATAAATAATAATATCTGGTAAGTATACGTATGAGTAAATAGTTCAGTTTCCTACCCTTATAGAAGGAATTTTCACTTGATTTAAATAAATGCAGCTCAAAACTGAATTTGTTTAAGCAACTTAATTGAAATTCACAGGAGAAATCATTAAGAAACCATAACCATAATCGTAAACCATATTACCTTTATTCATTACAAGGTATAATACTTTTTGTAACCTCAAATCCGTTAAACTTTCAAAAGGACAATCAATGTGCGGATAGATGAATTCAGTCTCGATTTATTCTAGTTTATTTGATCCTCGTGGTATCCAATCATTAGATAGCTACATCAATACTGGTATAACAGGAATTTATCGTTATTAAAAAAAATTGGAATTGGAGTGTCCCCTGTTCAAACACACACAACGTGTTTCACATGTTGCCAATTTAATTAATATAGTAACCTGCACTTCGAAAAGAGCACACAGTGTTCCCTCTGACTAAAAAACCTTTTCAGTACGAGTATTAATACAATATTTTATAGGAACTTTACAAGGACAATAATTTGGAATCAGTAAAAACATATTTGTAAAGAATATAAGGATAATGTTCAAAGTTAGTGGTTTACCTGAATTCGAAACAAATAGTAGAAATAAATTGTTCAATTACTGCAGTAAATTATTTTAAGCAGAAAGCACTGAACATTCATTGTAAATTAGACAATAATAGACTTAAGTTACATACGTGTGTATTAAAATATCAAACGAGTATACGAGTAATTTAAGATATAGCACTTCCTTAGTTATGGCAGAAGATAAAATAAGAGTAATTAAGAAGAAACATTAGGTTTAAAAATATATCGATGGAAACTGTTAACCGAGTTAAAAAAAATTATGGTTGCCTGTAAAGTCGGTTTTACGGGCGAAGATTTTACGTGACAACGTCTTTTTTCTCGGTAGAATATTTATTGATATGAATATTATTAAATTGCACAATAGGAACAAGGAATTGAATGAAAATAAGAATTGCACAAATTTTAACTATAGAAATATATTTTGTTTACTAAAACATTGTACATAATTTGAAATTAATTAAAATTTGTTATTGTAAATGGTAAAGTTGAATAAAACATTTACTAAAATTGGAATTTGAAATTCTTGCTAAACACAGTTAAATTCTAACCTCCGGGCGTGGTAATTGGTCGGTTTAGTTCGTTTTGTTTGGTGGTCGCACTGTTATGACAGGTTAGAGGTTATAATTTGTTATTTTAAATGTTTGACTAGCAATACGCGCTGTTTCTTCTCAATCGACTGAATTACGATTGATTGCAGAGTGATTTAAACTAATAATTTACTTAACACTATCAACATTTGTCAATAGTAATGACATAACCTATAAACTCAGTTTCTCAACTTTTGTGTCAATCTAACAATTAATCAATCAATCATAGTTTACGACGATAAATGAAATATCAGTGTACAATTATTTACCTTTATTGTTGTAGTTGTTGTAAATGACGAATCTAAGCACTCCACTTTTTCACGAATAAACATAGTTATCTGCTTTTATCCCGTGCGGCGGACCCACAGTTATCTGCTTTATCCCGTGCGGATCCCGTGCGGCGGACCCACTGGACGGGCATCGTAACGTTATCGGGCGTTACACTTTTTCATGAGTGACTCCGAGCCGCAACCTAATTTAAGACGTTGTCACGTCAAAAAATTAAAACTAATGGAATTTTAAAGATATTGTCTTTGTGGTGAGTTTTATCTATAATGTAATACCACCTAAATAAACTATTGGTCGTCTCATACGATTAGTTTTAACTATTCCTTGATAGTTGGCTTTGTGAAACAGGGTTTCAAGTAATCCATTATTGTAAAAGTTTCAAATATATAGTTATAGTAATTTTTAAAGTAATAAAAATGTTCCATAATTACTTCAAGTACATGTGGCAACTTTGTAAGATATGTGAATACATCATTAAAGTAAACAAGTTACATTTTAAATACAGTTGCTGTAATAATATCAAATAATAAAAGATGAAACATAATATGGAAGTGTACTGGATTGCAGTGACTACTAATGAGTTTATTTCCCCGAAAGCAAGACTAGAAGACAGTCTGGTCAGGTCTCCTTTGAGATGTTGTGCTCTTTGAACTAAGTTGTACAGTTTCATAATTCATGTTTTATGCATGCGCTTGTGTTTGTTTCTTAGTTGACAGTCTTCTTTTAATGTGCTTTGCAAATGTATTATACGAGAATAGACACTTCTGTATACCCTGAATAAACATTGAATTTTATTTTTAAAAGTCTGGAAAATAATCATGGTTGAATGACTTTGAAACTCCAGATTATGAAATTCTTTATGAATGTGAAAGTTATAATTACAATTGTTTTCCTACAATTAATAATTTTTTTGATCAATCTTATTTTTCCTTTTCATTGTTAAATGCGAAATTATTACTGACTATGAGTAGAGTACATTCACAAGGTGTTTGCCTTTTCCTTAAAAATTCATAAAATTGTGCCGTTTTACTTATTGAGCATAAAATTATAGCTTTGCAACGAGTCAGAAATTCCGCATTAAATAATAGCCCGTATAGATTCACGGGAACTTTAAATGGAGGTGAAATATTGATTGGTGTTAAGTTGTAGCAGCTTAACTGATGTTGTGGAAAAGTACGAACGACTGAATGTGAAACTGAAAGCATTTATAATGAATTTTGCGGTAACGAGAAACTTGAAATCCATGTGACCGTGACGAGGCACATTAGAACCGGAGATGTCTTCGGTATATCTCTGTAAACGAGACACTTTAAACACTTGAACCAAGAGATCGGACTTGCTATATATAGTAGTAAACGTTTATAGTAAGCACAATTTATTTAAGTCTACTAATAATTACCATATTCACTTAATATACTGTTTAATAAGAATAGTATTTAATTTTATTTATCAATTATTATAAAGATTTAAATAACATCATGTATCAATATTAACCGAAAAATCCTCAGAAGACTTAGCTTACATTATATTAATACAGATAAATGTTTTACAAGGACACCAGATATGACAGCAAAATAATATTAAATTTTTTCTGTAGAAACTTATAATATTAAATAATGAAAAGAAATTATAATCCATGCCTTTTGTAAATCAACAGTGTGTAATCACTAATCAGTAAAATTTGTACTTAGTTATGAACGTAGCTTAGATTTTGATCAAAACTCTAAGACTGCTCTCCCGCTCCGATACCGCTCTTCTCGTCTGACGGGTTGCATTAGCTCGCAGGCCGTGACCGTGTATATTGCATCGTGTTGATCGTTGAACAGGTCTTGATCTTAACGGAACGGTGAATCTTAATTTAGTTTTTTTTGTCGAGGTCACACCCACTGCACATTTGCTGCCATTTAAATATTCTGTTCAGATTAACAATATCAGTAGATTTGGATTTTTTCCTCATATACATCTATAAATGACTTTAACATATTCTTGTACTTTACTCAACTAAAATTGTAATTTCCCCTCTACACAATCTGGCAATATTCCCTGGAACAAAACATTTAAGTTTATATATATACTTATACACTTATAATAAGTTCAAGCTTAATTTTGCCTTTTGTACTTTTTAACTGGGCAACTTTTTTTTCAAATAAACATGTTTATATTTCGAAGTTAAAGTACAATCTATTTTGCGCGAGATCCCGCTTAATTTATATCTCCAGGCTAATTGAAACAATTTTATTAGTAGATAAATTAAAGCAGTTTTTTTAGACCCAATTACTCAAACTTATATGTTAGTTTTGGGAATATTCTAGTGAAGGAAAAATAAAAGGTAATAAAAACATGTCGTGAGCAAATTGCCTTAACGTGACCTTTTTCGTCTAGGAATGTGATGTGAACCCTCTCACATGTTAATTATGTCGACGAGAAAACTGAATTACAAATCATTTTATTCGATATACTCTAAATAACGAATTCGTAATTTTTACACCATACGCTGTGTTATTGTTTCGGTTTTTAGTAGTTATAAATATTATAATTTTTTTGAGATTTTGCTACTTTAGTCACAATTATTTACAATTATTATCATGGATTTGATATCTGTAAGCTAATTCTGAGCATTTTATGAGACAATGAGAACACCACTTTGTCTGGATTACGTTTGTTTGTACTATAGGTATATATGATACCGAAACGATGTAAAGAGTTCGTTTAGAGCTTATTCGCTTATTTGGATCTTTTCAGACATATGTTGATTCCAGATTCCAGGAGTCAAGTCTGTCCTCAGCGTTACACTTCAGACGCTGCACTAAGTGGAATGAAAATGAAGCTGAAATTACCATTTGCATACGCCTTTGGTATCTTTCGATTTTTAGCAGTGTATGTTTTTAAATATTTTTACGGACCTAATCTCAATTATATATTACAAATCTATTTTCTGTATTTATATATTAAGCTGTTTGTCACCCCAAAGTAGAGTAATGTAATAAAGCATTGGGAATATACGTTCAAATATAGTTTAAAGAGGATGGTATTGATCAATGCTGCGGTCACAGTCAGGATTTAATCCTGAGCTGCCTAACGCTATCTAAACTAAGGCAAATATTGAGGCTTCGGTCCGCGGACCGCGATCCATCCTTTAAGCTCCTTAATGGGTTTTTTTTGTACCTAATAGTTATTTTTAGTGTTTTTTTTTCAAACTTATTATAAGGTTTTGATATATTATCCACTAAATCCTTTTCACTACAAGTGTTTGGGTCATTGCACAGACAAAACCTATCGTAAAACTGTGGGACGGACATTTCCGTGATGCAATAAAGCACTAGGATTAAAAACCATAAAATACGTTACGACAGGTAACATGTAACGCAGAAGTTATCTACACCGTGCGACTGCAGCAAACTCACCACGGTGCAAATACTCATTACAAGACCTAGGAAGCGCTGAAAAGTACTAAAAATAAATGTTAGAAATCTATTAATGACGCATCAATTTTATAGTTCTTCTGGAGCAATATTACGACAGACACAAAAAGAAAAGGCATAATGGTGCGTAATATTACGTCACTGTCACACTAACTAACTGCTATAAACGTAATATTACGTCAAAATGTTGAATGGTAACCATTCACGATAAAAAAATAAAATAGCATTGAAATGACAAATTAATTTATGGAAGAGGATTCACATGATAGTGCTGATTTATTGGTCCTGTCAGTTAGGTCTTTATCGTACACGTACTAAAAACCGATAACTATAACGAGTTCAGGTGGCAATAACCAAATACTGTCATAGATTTAAACCGATTGGGAGTATATTTATAGCTTTTAT
The DNA here is from genome assembly GCF_021130785.1 of Homalodisca vitripennis. Lineage (NCBI taxonomy): Eukaryota > Metazoa > Arthropoda > Insecta > Hemiptera > Cicadellidae > Homalodisca > Homalodisca vitripennis. The sequence goes on along the minus strand of NW_025777172.1, from coordinate 32,104 downwards.
TATTTATTGCTAACATCTGCATGCTATTGCTTTATTTGCCCTTGTATATGAATTAAACTGTTTTATCAATCTGCTATATAGCAAACAAACCTTCACTTGTTTGCATGAATAGAAAGACTGAATATAACTGTAATGTTTGTAAAGTTCACATTAATGTCGGCATGGTTTTGTTTTATTTTATTTTACTGCCCTTACCCTTATAAATTAGGCTATTAAGAGGCAACATACAAATTAAACGATTCATAGTTTTATCCTGCTATGATCTTAGCCGCCATTTACCGCTAAGCAAAGCGGGCAGGGGTTGGAAGCGATCAGCTGTTTAAAGGCTTTAAGGTTCTTGTAGTTCTTTTGTTGTTAAAACTTGCTCGTCTTGGTAGGGGCGTCCGGGGCAGCAGTCTGAGTTTGGAGTGTATGTCTGTCTATCTGAACCCGTGCTTATTAACATTTTAGACTGGATACTTGTTTGTGCTGAATTTCACTGAGGATGAAATTATTGAATAATATAGATTTCTTTATTGCGTACTAATTTGGAATATTTGTAGATAACCGATTATTTCTTATAGTATTTAAAAGCTAGTTTTGCACATTAAAAAAAATTACTCTCAATCACGTAGCATTGCCGTACCTTTGTGGCAATTTGTTGTTTTATAATTTATGTTTTACTTTATGTTTATAAAGTAACAAAAAATATTTGAACTGAAGTCTAAACGTATATTGAAGTACAGCTCTATTTAGTTGAGGAGATCATTTATTATGAACCATAAGAACTGTGTGTGGAACAATTTATATTATTTTAACTGCTTTCCATTATTTTGATTATAAAAGTACTGAAAAAAGTGTTAAATTATTATTGTTATTTTAATAAATTTACTCGATTATTTTGAACATGTCATTTTAATTTTTATTAATGACCAATTAATAAGATTAATGAATCCATAAACATTCTTTTGTATTTGTGCTTATGTATGTAACGATAAACTTTAGTTATACATGAACATAAAATATATATGAAAGTTTGTATTTCTAACAGCATAATATATAATATTTTAAAAGGCCTATTATATTGTCAAGATCCCCACCATAAACTCACACAAAATTGTACTGTCACAGAGTTCAGGTGATAGGTAAAAGACACTTGATATACATAGGTTTCTTAATTTTGTTTTTGGACGACTATAGTTCCAGTTTTGTGTACTTTTGTGTACAAATGTGTACTAGTTCTCACTTTTAGCGCTTTATGGAATATTTGAACATAATTACAAAATGAAACAATTTTCTTATCATAATTAAGAAGACTAAATAATCAAAATGGAAACTAATTCATTTCTACGGTTTAATTTTAAATAACATGAAATATATTCGAATATTGCTTTCCGTAAAGAATTGATAAATGTATAAAAATGATTAAATAAATGAACAAAGTCATCTTGGCCACAATACGGCGCTGTGTAGTAACGTTGAGGGGCTACTACCATAACCAGCGACTGCAACGCGGCGATGTCGGAGAAGGGTTCGCCCATTGTCGGGTCGGAATTGCTTCCTGATCGCCAGAGTGGATTGCTTTTGGCATCCTCACAAAACCCTCATTCCTTTTTCTGTATGACCGAAAGCTGTAAAATTTACATGGACGAAAATTACTTGTCTTATCCTGAAAAGCTGAACAGAAGATTCTGATTTTATTGCTTGCTTAGTATGAACAGAGTTTTAAATGTTTTCAGATACGGACAAATAATATTTATATATAGAATTCCTATATGGTACACCTGAATTATGCCAGGAAAAAAATAGTGTTATAGTATAGTGTAAAATAGTGTGTTCATTACTTAGATATCAAAATTTTTTGAAGTTATAGTTAATACTTAAATATTATTTACGGAACGGTAAAATCACTCAGAAAAATTATCCTTGTATTGGTTGCAATTTCTAAAGCATAAATCATTTCTCATATAAATACATTCATCATGGTTCAGTTATGTGTAGGCTGTATGTAGTTGTAACATAAAACCGTCTTAAATTTAATATTTGTAACACAGTTAGTACCAAAATTGTATAAGTTTTGAATCGTTGCGCTTACATAGTTTTCCATAATTAAACTATAGTTTGTGTAACTCTTGATCAGTATCGTAATGTGTGAATTATACAACACGGATAAACGTTTATATGTATACATGTATATAAGCAGTGTGTAAGTGCGTTTTGAAGTTTCAAAGTATATTTGAGAATTAAATAAGAACTAATAATTTGCTATTGAAATAAGATAGAAAGGTTCATATAACACACAGTTCTCAGTAATTATTTAGGAGTAAATATATACCTTTCTTATAAAACACATCAATAACAAAGTAATTTAAAGTCAAGGCTTAGGATAACAAACTAGCATAAATAGGGGATTAGATACGATTTTACATTACATATTTGTTTTCAAAATTTCACTCTCTGAAAGCTAAAAATTAAGAAGAAAGTAAACTTATAAATCAAAAATACATAATCGTACTATACATTTTAGTGCATATTCTTTTTTAATACGTAAGAGTTTTTAATCTAGAACGATAAATTGAGATGGAAATATGTAACTGAACATTATTACATTTAAAAGTCCTGCAAATTTTCCAGAAACAGTTTTTCTTAGACTGTTTAACCCTGATTAATATAATTTTAGCATTTTAAAATGAACACAAAGATTTGCAAAAAAATAAAAATAATAACTCCCGGTGTATTAGAAAATTTGCAATTTAAATATTTGAAATGTAATTAAACTAGCACGATCGTATATCATAGCGGATATTGAGTTTGTGTTCAGAAAATATAATATTTGATTAAGCCGTACAATAACCTCGATCAGCCCTAAAGTTTTATGTTACTGATTACATCATTTATAGGCTAATTAGTTTCATTTTCTGAATATTTCTAGGTCATCACCTAAAAATTACAACTGTGTAACAAAACATTTTTGGTTACTCTCCATGGCCTCCAACTTCTTAATTAAATAAAGGTACGTGATTGCTGTGATAATGTACAAATATATTTGTCTTCATAGCGTCAACTATTTCTTAATTATTTAGCAGTTATTGCAATGAATGTTAAATAAAAACGTCTTCCAACGATGGTGTGAAGGATCTGGCATAACAGTGAGTTATCTTGATAATAAAATTCCAGTGCAATTAAGCCGCACCAAAAAAAATAAAGTCGGAAATATCGTGGAGCGATTCCTAAGTCGATAGGAGCAGTGTGAGAGAGACGATAAACGCTAGAGATCGCCATTCTCTTTCCAACCTTAGTCTGTTATCCCTCGTAAATCCTGCACTTGTTCAAACTGCCGCCTCGTCTCTACTTGGCCAGTATCTCCTGCTTAAGTTATTCTTTCAAATCCACAGAATGTCGTATTAGAGATCAAGTTTTTGTATTAAGGCAGTTTCAAGGCACATTTCCAAAACAATATCTCATGTAAAAGTTCCGATTAAACATAGAGAAATTTAATTTACTTTTAGATTTTTATAGGGGATTTAGAGACATTCCATTGCTGACAAAGACAGCTATTACTAATCTTGTAAAATACCTAAATTAGTTGGTTTTAAGTTAGTAAAAACCAATATAAGGCGAGATAAACGTTTTAGAATCTTCAACTTTTCATACCCTTCAATATCGAACCCTACTAAAAGTCGCGAGCCTAAAGATTGACATTATGGAAATTCATTTGATGCACGAAGTATAGGATTATAAACAATGCAAATTGGCAACGGATACTTTATCCGAATTAATCATTTTCTAACTATTTAAGAGTTTCAGTTATTTTTTTGTTTAGATTTAAAAAATAGTAGGGAAGAAAAATGAAACCATAATGTAAGTGTATTCAATTAAAAAAAGGAAGCAGTTTTTTAAGAATGTGGTTGCATTATCGAGAAGTAGCGAGAGAAGGAGGTTATAATCGCAAAGGAATATGAACGAATTGCTTATTAAAATTTGTTGCAATAAATTTTTCTGTTGTGGTTTTAAAAGTATTAACACCATTCAACGTTTTGAAGTGTCTGTTTCAACATTAGGTGATATTGCCACTTGGGTGACTTATCACAATTATGTGATAAAATGCGTCACTTAGAATTTCACATTACTGTTGTGTAATGTGTAACGGAGAGCACAGTTGTATTACAAGTGAGGTTTATCAGCATAAACTTAGGGTCTTGACCTGTATTTCAACAATCTGTTGAAAACCGTACATTATATTTGCGTTTAAGTATAGAAAATGGCGTAATATTGTATAATATAACAACTTTAAAATAGTTTGTTTACTTGCGTTAGCACAAAAGTGGTTTTGATTCTTTACTAGGAATCTTAAAAAATCATCTCAGTGTAATAATATCAAAAATTTTTTTCGTGTCTGGCAAGTCTGACGAAACACTTTATGGCGCACAAAAATAGCATATAAACTATTTTTAGGTTTCTCCATGTAGGTTGTTTTATATTACCTTTATCTCAATTAATCTGTATTGTAAACTATTCCAAGTGTGTTTCGCAATGGATTTTAATATAATACGAGTTACTGTATGTGTAGCGTAAAATAAATAATATAAAATTATTATTTATTTTGACATTACAGGCATTAAAAGTAATGTCTTTGTCCCTTTTTGCTAATGCAGCACACATTGTCTCCTGCCATTGTTTTTGTTCCCATTAACAATCCGGCCCATTTGTGCTGACGATCTTCTCATTTTAAATATTCATTCTGGAGCATTGTTTTGATATATTTTTATACTATTGCTTTTGACATGTTATAAAGTGTATTTTTCCTAAATATTTGTGAATTATAAACAAATATAAATAAAATATTGATTTAATGTAACAAAGTTATATCTTAGAACTCATTACGCCACGATTTCTGTATATTAAATATAAGCGACAATACAAAATGTAAGGTAGTTTCATATTATAAGTTTATATTTAAAAGTAAGAATGAACTATTCTGTAGTTTATAATAATATTTACTTTTTAGGTTTATGACCTGATTCAAAACAAAGATAAGTTTTCAACCTAATTGAATGTGCTTTATAAATTTACTATACTAACATCTAATACATCATCTTTTTAATCTAGTCTTTTTCATATCAAGGATATATTTTTAAGCAAATAAACCTTTAAGATACATAACATTTTATAATAATACAACAGCAAAATTTGTGTTATGTCACAATTAGAAGCCTACAATAGATTTTTTGGGCTCAAATTCACAATAATACGAAATTAATGTTGAAGATTAATATTATTTATAACGTGAATCTATTTTGAGAATTACCACAGACGTATAAATAATACCTAATGCAAAAATATACTGATTATATATAATAAATTGTACATAATGTGTGCATTTACTAGTTCAATATATTTTTGTTTAAAGTTTTCAGATTTTGTTTCTCAGAAGTAAACACTTAGGAATCGATAACCTATATTACATTAAAATTGTCATAAATAAAAGTGTCCAGTCATTCAAAGTAAATTATAAAATATTTTGTAAATATTATCACCTTCTAAGTCACACACCAGTTTCTAAGTGGTGGAAAATATATATTTTCTTTAAAGAAGTTCTATAAGACACTTTAATAGGCTTTCTTCTATTCGAGGTGATAAACTTGTTTTATATTTTTTTCATAAAGATAAATATTTCTATTCACATGTTGTCAATAACTTGGCATCAGGTATGTCCTGTTGAATATAATGTTTACGTGTTAAATATTTACGAGTTATTATATTACTTTTAAACATGCATTTATTTATTAATTTTCTATTCTGATAATACAGGTTATAGTTCTATTGGATTTTCATTGTTGGAATAAATGTAATATTTTCATAAAAATTATCGTGTTAAAGTAATAACATATTATATAATAATAATATTTATTTATATTGGTTCACATACAATCTAGACAAAAATATTTTGTTTCTATTAGTGTTTATTTAGTGGGAAACAGATACTGTTAAAGGGAGCATTTGAAGTTGGTTATTATTTGATATTAAAATTATCTTTTTTATTGTTTGTAGTCTTTTGCTGTATAGAATCTGGTCACGCAATTTTTTTATTAGTATTCTAAAAATATATAAATTATGAAATAATAATCGTAACAATTCAATTAGTAATGGAAATAAAATAATTTATTATTTTATATTAGTAGTGTTTCAAGTAATTTGACAAATTATTTTTATAGAATCTAAAGCGAAAACAATTGCATTATATTAGGAAAAATTACAATGACAATTTCCAGCTATATAATGCAACTATTGAAGAAGTATTGTAAAATAGCGAATTTACAGATTTGTGAAATACAGACGTTTAGAGGTTAGTGACGTATAGACGTAAAGAAGAAAAGGCATCACTAGAACAAATAGCCAGAAAGATAACTGTCACTTTCTTGACTGAATAGCGTAACAACTAAACGTGACCTGTAAAGATCACTAAACAATTGATTCCTACGGAGATATGTTACATCCTGTCGTATACACACAAGAAACAAAGAGCTGGGAGGCAAACAGTCACTTTCATCATTTTGTAACAGCGGTAACACCTGAAATTGATCCTGTAATATCGTTAAACACAATGAATGTCTATAGGTATTCTAAAAGTGTAAATCTGTATATATAATGTTTTTTCGTAAGCAAAAACATTCTGTAATAGTTTTGCTCTGTAAAGAGTCTGGTAATATGTTAAACTATTATTAAATTAGCCTAAGTGAAAACTATCTCTTGAGGTCCTGGATTTTTTTATTTATGTCTGTGTGTCTGTTCTCAGTACAAAAATATTTTGATAGAATACACATTTTACATCAATTATAATTTCTACATTAGCAAACGCCGAAATCAATGATGGTGAAATAGCTGAACGTAGTATATATTAAATCAATTTTCTTAGAGGTAAAAATGATGGCAACAAAAAAATGTTTTATAAATAAAATTTATAACAAATTTTTATAAATCATATGGAATTTCAAAAGCAAAACTTTCGTATATACTGGTATAATAAAAAGAATGTATGATAGGCGAAATTTTGGTTACAGGTCGATGATAATATTTTCTTCAATGCACTCCTGCGTTTTATACCTTCTTTTACTACAGATACACATTGCATTTTTTATGCAACTGCATGTATACATGTATAAGAATGAGACGTGATGTACATGTAATTGAAGCTTGTCAATCAGTAGCCTGATACATCTTTTCTATTGCCTGCTGGGCGGTCGTAAAAATATCCTTTTCGTACGATGTACGTCTGTCTACCTGCTTGTAGGATGTTTCGAAAAAGATATGAGCTTACATTTTGTATGCACAATCACCCTGATACATGACACGTGGTGTGACGTAGTCCTACCTTGAAAATAGAGAAAATACGTTATTTTAGGAAATATTTCTTCTTGGCTCTGAGCACCTTCAGTATCAATCACAAATACAAGCTATACAATATTGTAGGCTACTTGTGATAAAATTAGTTTAGATTTTATAATAAGACGCAAAGTTTTATGTCTATTAAAAGTTAAATGTTGCTGTAGGCCTATCTGTATAAAATAATGAATTTCAAATGTCTGGTCCACGATAAGAGCCTTACTATCTTAGCAATTTGCTCCACTTGTTATTTAATAGAAATCATGCTGAATTACTGTAATTCCATAACCTCAAGATACAGTCAATAACGTGTTCCCGAGCATGATCACTTCTGAAAGCGAATTTCATACTGGTGATGTGAACTTTGCACATGAGAGAGAACTTTCTTTTTATTACGACATAACACAGCCTATTACTTGTACCTATGTTTAGTGTGCGCTTACGCACACAAAAAAAATTAAGAAACACTAATTTAAGAAACATTGCTTTCAAAGCTTTCTTAGCAGTTATACTAGAAAAAAATTAATACTTTGCAATTTTATAATTAGCGTTCCTAGAAAATTTTTTACTCAGATCACCTATCTACGGTATGAATAAAATTTTGTTGTTTGTACGCCAGTACACAGAAAACTAATGGCCATATACGTTTAAATACAGTACCTACCAGTTGATCAGGAGCTTAACAACAGTTAGTATTGTGTATAGTTGTGTTCTGTCAAATATAATAGCCAAAATATAAAAAAGAGTTTGCTGAGTTAGTGATATTCTACTTAATTGTAAATTACTTATTAATTTATTTAAGGTTTGTGTTAGTATAATTGTATAAAATTGCTCAACCAGAGCTTATAATAAGAGGATGTTTGCTCTGAAAATTATATAATAATATATTTATATAATGGAATTGATGTATTTACTAAGAATCCCCAATCTACCGTATTATTGATATTTGGAACCCAATATCAGAGTCACGTCCCCCGATCTGCTCTGCGAATTTTTCATATTGCAGCCTTACTTGTTGCGAATATAAAGCGAGTAATATTTGTATTAGCATGACATTTAATTATTATCCAGTTCCTACACTTTTAGCATCTTATAGTAGCTGTAATGTTACCACATTTAGAGCAAATAGCTTAATTAAAAAAAATTCCACAGATAGGACATTTAATTGAAATAAAAACATATGTAACTCATTTTACATTATTATCGATTATAAATTTATTTAGAGATTACAAATTTCTAATGAAGAGGCAAAAACGAGTACTGAAGTAGAATTACTAATTTTAAGTATACAAAGATACTAACAAGTTACTCATAATCACGCAAATCTATATCAAAACTCTGTATTTAAAATGTACCTGAAAAATTATAACAAAAATACACATAAAATGGAACAAATAAATACATTAATTTAATTCAGCATATGTATTGAATAGTTTGTTTAGTATGTTACTAGATAATACTACTAATAGAACAGATTAATATTATACATATGTATGTACTAAATTTAATTTACATTTATAGTGAACATTTATATAAGTAGCAAATATTATTTTTCAAGCCGTTTTAAAATTTCAGCGACTAGGTAATGGCTCATCTACATTAGGAAATGTCCTGAAGCATAAGTTGGTCAGAGTTTTGATCCGAAGACACCCTTGAAACAGTCGTCAAGAATTGCTTCAAGCTTATATATGCTTAAATATAAAAAAAAACGAGTTACTATATACCTTTTACTATTAATTTAATAAATGATACAAAACATCCTAGTTTACTTTTGACAATAGGCTTCTCTGATCAGTGATATATAAGTTCCTGTTTGAAAAAAAAGGCATAATCAAGTATGGAACTAAACATAATAATAATAGAGTTTAACGGATATTAGTATATGTAAAACGTGTTAAAAATAAAACAATTGAGAAACAGTTTAAATCTCTCTATAATTTATAAACAGTTTAAAATAAACAGAACAGATACGCATAAATTGTTTGTTTTATAAAACTAAAGTTCTCGTTACCAGTTAACAGAGATTGATATCACCAATAATTACAAGGAACTGTCCATCATTTGCTCTTAGAAAATTTATGTTTTCTTGATTGTAGAAACAAAGTATGTTGGAATACTTATATGATGAGGAAATATCCACAAAGAGAAAATTAAAATAAAAAAAATAGTTTATCAAAGGATGGACTGATTACAAAATGTATGCACATTAAGTTTATTGACAAAGGAACTAGGAAACTTTGGTCGTTTGCTCAAGCAAAAAGTATATACTATTTTTCTGTCTTTTTATGTGTTTTGTATAATCTAAGAACAAACAATTTAAAAATAATTCAAAAATATACATTTCTTTTAAAAAAATTAGGGGTTTTTTTAAAATCTTGAGATTTAATACGTAACCGCACATGCATCTGAGTGTTTATATTAGATTGTATAACTGTTATGATTATTATTTAATTTCTGAAATTATTTTTTATGGCAATGCTATATATTATAATAAGCCATTTAAAATTTAATATAAATTTTAATAAAACTTTTTATTATAATATTAAAACGTTTAAAGTTTCATTAATGCTAAAGAAAATTTATTTTTTTTAAATTGGGTTTAGCACTTTATATTTTTTACAATATTCAACTCAAAAATGCAGAAAACCAACAGTTTAGGATAAAATTAATTCAATAAGTTTCAAAAAATATTTTTATTTATTAGTTTGATTGTAAGTGTGAGTAAGGGAGGAATAAGTTAATATGGTCTCTCCACGCATGAATATAATTATTAATTATGTAACAAAATTATATCATTTACTAAAGAGTTTCTCAGATGATATAATTCTCAAAGTGTGGTCCGCGGACCACTACGAGTCCACGAGCCCATACCAAGGTGGTCCGCGAAGCTAGCCTACAAAATGTAGACAATTATATAGTCCGCTGTTTTAGACATTTAAAATTATTTTTAACTTTTTAAAGATGGTAACTTTTTCTAAAAATTAAGAGTCTGAAAAAGTGTTTAACTGTATTTTCACTTCTTTAAATTATTTATATATATTTTACTTTATTTTATTTTTCTTCCTTATCAGGTAAATATATTTTACAAATTTTTGTTTATCTATTTTGATTTGAGTTTGATTGTATCCGACTTAGAGATTACAATATCTAACAATTTAATACCTTATTGTTGTAATTACTTTTTACCGTTGAAAGCTCACAAAAAATTTTACCCCCAATTAAATTTGATAATTATTAACATAGTAATTGCTCTCCCTTCGTGTAACCAAAATGTTACTTTATATGCCGGTAATACAGGTTTAAACGTTTAAGTTAACATTTAATAATTGAACATAAAAAGAAAAAGTGTTAGAGTAATACCTACAATGTTTCATAACATGGACCTTAAGCTGCTTCTCCTGCCAAAGCTATTGGATGGCTTGTCAAAAATATCAAGTCCCCATAATTTCCACTAGAATCAATGAACAAACTTAAAATGGTTTCCCTGGACAAGTCTTGGCTGGCTTGTCAGGATACACAGGATACGTTTCAGAAAACGACCATAATCTCCCTGAAATCAACGAACAAACTATGCTCCTTTTCTTGTCAAACGTTTCATCTGGCTTTTTAGAAAATATGAAGTACATTCCAGAACAAGGGCATTACAATACCAGGAATCGATGACCAAAGTAAGCTTCTTTCCGTGTCATAAGTAACAGCTGGCATGGCAAAACATTTGAGTACAATGACAACCCTTAAGCTCCTTAGAATCGATGAACAAACTAAGCTTCTTTTCATACCAAACATATTACCTGGCTTGTCAAAAAATACAGAGTACAGCCCAGAACAAAGGTCTTTATGGGCCATTAGTTATTTAACAATATAAGGTTCGTTATGCCACAGGAATAAGCTGGGATATCAGAAAGTACAGAGTATGTTTCACAAAAAGAGGCTTAGACTCCCAGAATCGATGAGAAAAATAAGCTTGTTAAAACATAGTAAGTATATATTATAGCAAGAGCCACAATTTTCCAAGTATTGGTGAACAAAACAACGTTGTTTTTCCTGCGGCAGGCATAGAATGGATTTTCAGAAATCACTAACTATATACAGTATCAGACCAAGACCCTTAAACTTCGCAGAATTGATAAACAAACTGTGCTTCTTTTCTGCCAAAGATTTAGACTAGCTTATCAGAAATTACTGAGTTAATTTTAAACAATGCCATAATCGCCCTGGAATCGATCAAGAAACTAAGCTTCTTTTGGTGCAACGGGTATCAGCTGTCTTATCAGAAAATGCTGAGTTACAGAAAATACTTTCACAAACAAGGACCATAATCTCCTTAGTATCGGCGAACAAATTAAGCTTCTTTTTCTGCCACAGAAATCGGTTTTCAGAAAAGACTGACAACGTTTAGGAACAAGGGCCTTAATCAAACAATTAAATAAACAGAATGCTGTTTCTGTTACAGGTAGTGCTAGCTTGTCAGAACATACAAAGTACATTTTAGAGCAAGAGCCATGTTCACAGCATTGGTGAACAAACTAAGCGGAATTTCCTGCCACAGGCATCGGCTGGATTTTTAGAAGGCCCTGAGTATTATATTAAAACAAAGATCTTAATTCTTCAAGTTTCTTTGAACAAACTAAGCTGCTTTTACTGTCACAGGTATCAGCTGGCTTTTCAGATAATTAATGAATGGAAACGTTTATTTCGGCAACTGTACATAAAATACACTTTAAAATTACAACAGTAATGGACTATACATAATTAATATGAAAATTGCAATTTTCCACGTTATCTAGCTAAGAAATAAATTATATAGATAATATCCCTTATTATTCCTATAAAGCCTGCATGCGCATACAGACTGTGCGCAGGCTTCAGTTCATTTCCGCCACAATAAAATTGACATAAGTAATATCGTTAACAAAAATTTCCATAGCATTTTATAATAACAATTATAATATAAAATGAAAGAAAATAAAACACGGTTTAGTTAGGAGAACTGGTTTTCTTTTGAGAGGTAAAAATATATACAGCGGACACAGCAATGCGTAAAGGATGCACTTAATAACAATGTTACTAGCTTCAATGGTAACAGTGCACTTTTCGCTCTTTTTAGTCATGATAGTTTAAATTAAGTAACTGTAAATTTAAGTAACTTAAATACAGTTTCAACTATATCTATATTTACGGATGGCACTGCACTTGGAATCCTGAAAAGGATAAGACCGCACTAGGGGTAACGCTGAAGAATTTATTCTGCTTGGCGGACTGATAACAACTGTCACAAAAATACATTTCTCAACAAGGGTCTTGAACTCCCCACAGTCGATGAACAATTTAAGCTGCTTTTCCTGGAACATGTAACGGTTGGCTTGCAGGAAATACTGAGTACGTTTTAGATCGATGGCCAAATTCTCCTTAATTTAGGTGAACAATGTAAGCATGCTTTTCCTGCCTCAGTTTATCACAAATATAATGTATTAAGCAACTGTAATCGGCAGGCTGAGTGAGGAGTTGGGGGGGGGGGGGTGGGGGGGGACCTGGAGATTCGTTTTAACCAGCATTCATAAATATGAATCTTATATGAACAATCCCTTAAAAGGTAGCGACATAAACTCTTTTTGAAACTATAGACAGGGTTTAAATACCCAGTTGGAGACGCATAACGTTAGCTTTGAAGTTTGTCTTCTCAAGTAGGAGTAAATTTTTTAACCAATAGCCCAATTCAATAAAACTTTTGGGGATGCTAAAGGGGCATTAAAAAATTTCATAAAAAACCCCGGGTTTTTTAAACAGAAAAACTCTGCAACATAGCCCGAATTTAGGGACAAAACGTTTGGGGTCCACGTAAATTGGATGATGAATTATATTTAAGGTGTTGGGACAATCTTTGAAAAAAAATTTAAAATTTGGGGGGTATTAATTTTTGTATTTAAATTGAGATTCAAAATTTTGCATAGGGAAAAATAACAATTTAGTGTTTTTAAATTAACTTGGTTAGGTCCAAAAAAATTTCCCTTTTTTAAAATAAACATGTTGTTAATTTTTTTTTAAAAAAAAAAAAAAAAAATTTTTTTAAAAAAAAAAATTTTAAAAAAATTTAAATTTTTCCCTTTTGGGTTTTTTTTTTTTTTTTTTTTTTTTTTTTTTCCCCCCCCTTTTTTTAAAAAAATTTTTTTAAAAAAAAAAATTTTTCAATATAATTTTTACAAAAAGGGGGGGGCCCCTTTTTTTTTTTAAAAAAAAGAAAAAAAAATTTTTGGGGACTTAAAAAATTCCCCCCACCCTTTTTTGGGGGGGGGGTTTTTTTTTTTTTAAAAAAAAAAAAAAAAATTTTTTTTTTTTAATTTTTAAAATTTTTTTCCTTAATTTTTTTTTAAAATTTAAAAAAAAAAAAACAATTTTTTTTTTCACTAAAATTTTAAATTAAAATTAAAAATTTTTTTAAAAAAAAAATTTAAAAAAAATTTTAAAAAAAGGGGTTTTTTTGGTTTTTTTTGGGCCCAAGGGGCCCCCCAAAAAAAAATTTTAAATTTTAAAAAAAAAAAAAAATTTTTTTTTTAAAAAAAAGAACCAAAAAAATTTTTAAAAATTAAAAATTTTTTAAAATTAAAAGGGGAATTTTTTCCCAATTTTTAAATTTTAAAAAAAGGTTAAAAAAATTTTTTTAAAAAAAATTTTTTTTTAAAAAAAATTTTTTTCCCCAAAAAATTTTTTTAAAAATTTTTTTAAAAAAATTTTAAAAATTTTTAATAAACCTTTTTTTCCCCTTTTTTTTTTTTTTTTTTTAAATTTTTTTTTTTTTTTAAAAAAAAAAAAAATTAAAAAATTAAACCCCCAAAAAAAACCCCAATTTTTTTTTAAAAAAAAAAAAAAAAAAAATTTTCCCAAAAGGAAAAAAAAAAGGGGGAAAAAAATTCCCGGGGGAAAAAAAATTTTTTTTTAGAAAAATTTTTTAAAAAAAAATTTTTTTTTAAAAAAAATTTTTTAAAAAAAATTTAATTTTAAAATAAATTTTTTAAAATTTTTTTTTTTTTTTAAAAATTTTTTTAAAAAAAAAAATTTAAAAAAAAATTGGGGTTTTTTTTTTTGTTTTAAAAATTTTTTTTTAAAAAAGGGCCCAAAAAAAATTTTTAAACATTTTTTTGTTTTAAAAAATTTTTTTTTTTTTTAAAAGGGCCTTTTTTTTTAAAAAAAAGTTTTTTAAAAATTTTAAACCCAAAGGGTTTTTTTAAAAAAAAGGGGGAAAAAAAAAAAAAAAAAAAAATAAAAATTTTTTTTAAAAAAAAATTTTTTTTTGGGGTTTTTTAAAAGGGGTTTTTTTTCCCGGGGGGCCTTTTTTTTTGGGGTTTTTTTGGGGGGGTTTTTTTTTTTTTTTTTGTGTTTGGTTTAAATTTTTGGGAAATTTTTTTTTTAAAAAAAAAAAAACCCCCTTTTTTCCTTGGGAAAAATTTTTTTTTTCCTTTTTTCCCTTTTTGGGAAAAAAAAACAAAATTTTTTAAAAAAAAACCCCAAAAAAAATTCCAAAAAAATAAACCCAAAAAAATTTTTAAAAAGGAAAAAAAATTTTTCCCAAAATTTTTCCCCCCTTTTAAAATTTTTAAAAAAATTTTTTTTGAAAAACCCCAAAAAAAAATTTTTTAAAGGGGAAAAAAAAAAAAAAAATTTTAAAAGGGGAAAAAAGGGGGGAAAAAAATTTTTTTAAAAAAAAAGGGGGGGGGGTTTTGGGGGTTTTTTTTTTTTTTTGGGGGAAAAAAAATTTAAAAAAGGGGGGAAATTTTTTTTTAAAAACCCAAAAAAACCCAAAGGGGGGAAAAAGGGAAAAAAAAAATGGGAAAAAAAAAAATTTTTTGGGGAAAAAAAAATTAAAAAAATTTTTTTTTCTTTTTTGGGGGAAAAAAAAAAGGTTTTTTAAAAAAAATTTTTAAAAAAATTTAAAAAAAAATAGCCTTTTTAAAAAAAAAAAAAGGGGGGGGAAAACAAAAAAATTTCCCGTTAAAACCCCCTTTTTTTAAAAAAAAATTTTTTTTTTAAAAAAAAAACTTTTAAGGGGCAATTTTTAATTCCCCCCCCAAAAAATTTTTTTTTTTAAAAAAGGGGGGCCCCCCCCCCCAAAAAAAAAGGGGAAAAATTTTTAAAAAAGGGGTTTCCCCCCCCCAAAAAAAATTTTTAAAAAAAAATTTTTTAATTTTTGGGGGGGGAAAAAAAAACCCCCAAAAAAAAAAAAAAAAAAATTTTTTTTTTTTTTTAAAATTTTTTTTTTAAAAAAATTTAAAAAAAGGGGGGTTTAAAAAAAGGGTTTAAAAAAAAAATTTTTTTTCCCAAAAACCCCAAAAAAATTTTTTAAAAAAACCCCCTTAAAAAAAAACCCTTTAAAACCCCTTTTAAAAAAAAGTTTTGTTTTTAAAAAAAAAAAGCAAAAAAAAAAAAAACCCCCCCCCCCCTTTTTTTAAAAAAGGGGGGGAAAAAAAAAAAAAATTTTCCAAAAACCCCCAAAAAAAAAAAAATTTTTTTAAAAAAACCAATTTGGGTTTTTGGGGTTTTTTTTAAATTTTTTAAAAAAAAAAAAATTAAAAAGGGGGGAAAAAAGGGGGGGGTTTTTTTTTTGGGGGGGGTTTTTTAAAAATATTTTTCAAATTAAAAATTGGTTTAAAACCCCCAAAAAGGGGTTTTAAATCCCAAAAACCCCTTTTTTCTTTCCAAAAAAAAAAAAACCCCCAAAAAAAAAATTTTTTTTGGGGGGGGTTCCCCTTTTTTTTTTTTGGGGAAAAAATTTGGGGGCTCCCCAAAAAAAAAATTTTTGGGGAAAAGGGTTTTTTTTTTTTTCCCCCAGGTTTTTTCGGAAAATTTTTAAAAATTTTTTAAAAAAAATTTTAAATTTTTCCCCCTTTGGGGCAATTTTTTTTTTTGGGGGGGCTTTTTTAAAAATTTTTTTAAAAAAAACCCAAAAGGGGGTTTTTTCCCCGGGGGGGTAAAAAAAAATTTGGGGTTTTTGGGTTTTCCCAAAACCCCCCTTTTTTTTTTAAAAAAAAAAATTTTTTTTTGGGGCAAAAAAAAAAAAAAAAAGGGAAAAAATTAAAATTTTTTTTCCCCCCCAAAAACCCCTTTTATTCCCCCAAAAAAAAATTTTTTTTTTTTCCCCAAAAAAAAAATTAAAAAAAATTTTTTTTTTTTAAAAAAAAAACCCTTTAAAAAATATTGGGTTTTTTTAAAAGGGGAAAAAATTTTTTTTGGGGAAAACCCAAAAAAAATTTAAAATTTTTTGGGGGGGGTTTTTTAAAAAACCCCTTTTTAAAAAAAATTTTTAAAAAAAAAAAAAACTTTTTTTTTTTAAAAAAAAAAAAAAAATTTTTAAAATTTTTTTTAAAAAGTTTAAAAAAAAAAAATTTTTAAAATTTTTTAAAAAAAATTTTTTTTTTAAAAAAAATTTTAAATTAAAAAACCCGGGGTTTTTTTTTTAAAAATTTTTGGGGAAAAAAAAAATTAAATTTTTTTTAAAAAAAAATTTTTTTTAAAAATTTTTTTTTTAAAAAAAAAAAGGGGGGGCCCCCCCAAAAAAAAAAAAAAAATATTTTAAAAAAAAACCCCAAAAAAAATTTTTTTTTTTGGGTTTTTTTTTTTTTTGAAATTTTTTTTTTTTTTTAATTTTTTTTTTTTAAACCCAAAGGTTTTTATATCTTTAATTTTTTTTTTAAAAAAATTTTTAAAAAAGGAAATTTTTTTTTTTTTTTTTTTTTTTTTTTTATTTTTAAAAATTTTTTTTTTTTAGGTTTTTTTTTCCCAAAATTTTTTTTGGAAAAATTTTAAAATTAAAAAATTTTTTTTTTTGTTTGGGGAAATGGAGTTTTAAAAAAGGGGTTTTTTTTTTTTTTTTAGGGGGAAAAAATTTTTTTTTTTTGTTTAAAATTAAATTTTTTTTTTTTTTAAATTTTTTTTTTTAAAAAAAAAAATTTTAAAAAAATTTTTTTCCTTTTTTTTTTATTTTTAAATTTTAAAAATTTTTTAAAAATTTTTTTGGGGCCCCCCTTAAATTTTTCCCCGGTTTCCCCCTTTTTTTTTTTTTAAAAAAAGGGTTTTTTTGGGGGAAAAAAAAATTTTTTTTTTTAAAAAATTTTTTTTTTTTTTTTAAGTTTTAAAAAAAAAAATTAAAATTTTTTTTTTTTTTTTTAAAATTTTTTTTTTTAAAAACTTTTTTATTTGTTTCCCCCCCCCCCAAAAATAAATTTTTTTTTTTTAAAAAATTTTTTTTTTAAAAATTTTTTTAAAAAAAAAAAAAAAAATTTTTTTTTTTTAAAATTTTTTTTTTTTTCCCCCCCCAAAAAAAAAAGGGGAAAACCCAAAAAAGGGGGGGGTTTTTTTTTTTTTTTTTAAAAAAATTTAAAAAAGGGGGGGGGGAAAAAAAAAAAAAAAAAATTTTTTTCCAATTTAAAAAAAAAAACCTTGGGCCCCCCAAAAAAAAAAAATTTGGGTTTAAAAAAAGGGGAAAATTTTTTGAATTTTTTTTCCCCTTTTTTTTTTTTTTAAAAAAAAAAAAAAAAAGGGGGGGGGTCCCAAAAAAAATTTTCAATTTTTTAAAAATTGGAAAATTTTTTTAAATTTTTGGGGGGGTTTTTTTTGGGAAAAAAAATTTTTTTTTTTTTTAAAAAAATTTATTGGGGAAAAAATTTTTTTAAAAAAAACCCCCTTTTTGGGATTTAAAAAAAATTTAAAAAACCGGGCCTTAAAATTTTTAAAAAATTTTTTTTTTTTTTTAAAAAAAAGGGGGGTTTTTTTTTTTTTTAAATTTAAAAAGGGGTTTTTTCTTAATTTTTTACCTTTTTCCCAATTTTTTAAAAAAAAAATTTTTTTTTTTTTTTTTTAAAAAATTTTTTTTTTTGGGGGTTAAAACCGGTTTTTTTTTAAAGTTTTTTTTTAAATTTTTTTTTAAAAAATTTTAAAAAAAGGGTTTAAAAATTTTTTTTTTTTTTTTTTAAAATTTTGGTTTTAAAAAAGGGGGCCCTTTTTTTAAATTTAAATTTGGGAATTTTTTTTTCCTTTTTTTTAAAAATTTTTGGGGTTTTTTTTTTCCCCGGGGGTTTTTTTTTTTTTAAAAAAATTTTTTAAAAAAAAAAAAAAAAAATTTTTTTTTTTTAAAAAATTTTGGGGTTTTTTTTTTTTTTCCCCTTTTTTTTTAAAAAAAAAATTTTTTTTTTTTTCCCCTTTTTTTCCCCTTTTTTTTTTTTTTTTAATTTTGGTTTTTTTTTTTTAAAATTTTTTTATCTTTTTTAAAAAAAACTTTGTTTTAAAAAAAAAAAAAAAATTTTTGGGAATTTTTTAAAAAAAAAAAAAAAATTTTTTTTTTAAAAAATTTTTAAAAAAAAAAAATTTTTTTTGGTTTTTTTTTTAAATTTTTTTTTTAAAATTTTTTTTTTAAAATTGGAATTTTGGTTTTTTTTTTTAAATTTTTATTTTTTTGTTTTTTAAAGGGGAAAAATTTAAAAAAAAATTTTTTTGGGGAAAAAAAACAAAAATTTTTTAAATCCCCAAAAAATTTAAAAAACCCCCCCCTTTTTTTTAAAAAAATTTTTTTTAAAAAAAAAAATTTTAAAAAAAATTTTTTTTTGAAAAAAATTTTTTAAAAAATTTTAAAAAGGAATTTTCCCAAATTTTCCTTAAATTAAAAAAAAACCCAAAAAGGGGGCCCCCAAAAAAAAAAGGTTTTTTAAAAGGGAAGGGGGCCCCCCAAAAAAAAAAATTTTTTTTTCCCAAAAAAAAATTTTTTTTTTTAAAAATTTTTAAAAAACATGGAAAAAATTTTTCATTTAAAAAAAAAGAAAAATTTTTTTTAAAGCCCAAAAAAAAAAAAAATTTTGGGGGAAAAAAAAATTTTTTTTAAAAAAAAAAACCCCCCCCTTTTTTTTGGGAAAAGGGGGTTTTTTTTTGGGGGGGGGGGAAAAAAAAAAAAAATTGGTTTTTTAAAATTTTTTTTTTTTAAAAAAAAAGGAAAAAAAAAAAAATTAAAAAATTTTTTTTTAAAAAAAAAAAAAAAATTTTTTTTTTTAATTTTAAAAAAAATTTTTAAATAAAAAAATTTTTTTTAATTTAAATTTTTTTTTTAAAAAAAGGGGAAAAAAAATTTTTTTTTTTTAAAAAATTTTTTTTTTTTAAAAAAAGGGTTTTTTTTTTTAAAAATTTTTTTAAAAATTAAAAAAAATTAAAAAATTTTTTAAAAAAAATTTTTTTAAAAAAAAAAAAAAAGTTTCCAAATTTTT
>NW_025777172.1:7500-10000 GCF_021130785.1 Homalodisca vitripennis | reverse complement strand
AAAAAACCCCCTTTTTTTTAAAAAAAATAATTTTTAAATTTTCCCCCTAAAAAAAAAATTTAAAACCCCAAAAAAAATTTTAAAAATTTTTTTTTTTCCCCCCCCGGGGGGGAAAAAAAAAAAATTTTCCCCTTTTTCTAATTGTAAAAAAATTTTTTTTTTTAAAAAAAATTTTTTGGTTTTAAGGGTTGGGAAAAAAAACCCCCAAAAAAAAAAATTTTTTCCTTTCCCCTTTTTTTTCCCCCCCCCCCCAATTTAAAATTCCTTTAAAAAAAACCCCCCCCCTTTTTTTCCCCCCCCCCCCCTTTTTTTTCCCCCCCCCCCCCCCCAAAAACCCAAAATAACCCCCCCCCTAAAAAAAATTTTCCCCCCCCCATTAAAATTTTAACTAAAAAAACCCCCCCCTAAAAAACCCCTTTTTTTCCCCCCCAAAAATTTTCCCCCCCCCAAAAAAAAAATTTAAAAAAACCCCCCCTTGGAAAAAAAAATTTTTTTAAAAAAACCTTTTTCATTTAAAAAAATTTTTAAAAAAAAAAACAAAAACCCCCCCAAAAAAATTTAAATTTTTTTCCCCTTTTAAAAAATTTTTTTTTAAATTAACCCCCCCCCGGGGTTTTTTTTAAAAAAATTAAACCTTTTTGGGGAAAAACCCCAATTTTTTGTTAATTTCCCCCCTTTTTTAAAAAATTTTTCCCCCCCCCCCCCTTTTTCCCCCCCCCCCCCCCTTTTTTTTTATTCCAAACCTTTTAAAAATTTTTAAAAATTTTTTTTTAAGATTTTTTAAAAACCCCCCCTTAAATTTTTAAAAATTTTTAAAAATTTTTGGGGGCCCCCAAAAATTTTTTCCCTTTTTGGGAAAAAAAACCCCCCCCCCCCCCCTTTTTTTTGCTCCGGGGGGGGAAAAAAAAAAAACCGGGTTTTTTTTTTTTTAAAGGGGAAAAAATTCCCCCGGGGAATAAAAATTTTTTTAAATTTTGCCCCCTTTTTTCCCCCCCCAAAAAAACCCCCCCCCCCCCCAAAATTTTTTTTTAAACCCCTTTTTTTTCCCTTTTTTCTGTTTAAGGGTTTTCCCAAAAAGTTTGTTGGGGTTTGGGTTTGGGGGGGTTTTTTTTTCCTTTGGCCCTTATTTGGAAAACCCCTTTTTTTTTTTTTGTTTAAATTTTTTTTTCCAAACCCCCCCCCCCCCCCCTTGGGGCCCCCCTCCCCCCAAAAAAGAATTCCCCCCTTTAAGGGGGGGGGGAAGGGGGTTTTTTTTTTGGGGGGCCCCCTTTTTTGGGGGCCTTTGGGGGTTTTTCCCCCTTTCCCCCAAAAATTTTTTTAAAACCTTTTTGGGGGGGGCCCCTTTTTTTTAACCCAAAATTTTCCCCCGGGGGAAATTATTTTTGGGGGCCCCGGGCCCCCGGGGGGGGAAAAATTTGGTTTTTTGGGGGTTTTTTTTTTTAAAAAATTTTTTTTTAAATTTTTTAAATTTTGGTTTTTTTTTTTTTTTTCCCTTTTTTTTTTTTAAAAAAGGGGGGGGGGTTTTTTTTTTCCCGGTTTAAAAGGGGGGTTTTTTTTTAAAAAATAAAAATTTTTTTTTTTGGGGGAAAACCCTTTTTCCCCAAATTTTTTTCCGGGGGGTTTTTTTTAAAGGGGGGCCAAAATTTTGGGATCGGGGAAAAAGGGGGGGAAAACCCTGGGTTTTTTTTTTTCTTAACCCCCCCCGGGGAAAAACCCCCCCTTTTTTGGGGGGGGCCCAAATTTTTTTTAAAAAAAAAATTTTTTTTTTTGGGTTTTTTCCGGGGAAGGGGGTTTTTTTTTCCTTTTTTTTGGGGAAAAAAAAAAAATTTTGGGGGTTAAAGCCAAAATTTTTTTGGGGTTTCCCCGGGTTTGGTTTTTTTTTTTGGGGGGGGTTTTTTTTTTTTTAAAAATAAAATTTTCCCCCCTTTCCTTTTTTTTTTTAAAATTTTTAAAAAAAGGGGGGGGGGTTTTTTTTTTTTGGGGGCCCCCAAAATTTTTAAAAAAACCTTTTTTAACCCCTTTTGGGGGAATTTCCCTTTTTTTTTCTTTTTTTAAAAAGGGGGGGGGGGGAAAAAAAAAAAAAAAAAAGGGGGTTTTTTAAAAAAAAAAGGGCCCCCCCAAAAAAAAAAAAAAGGGGGGTTTTTTCCCCAAAATTTTTTTTGGGGAAAACCCCGGGGGGAAAAAATTTTTTAAAAAGGGGCCAAAAAAAAAGGAAAAATTAAAAAAAAAACCCCCCTTCCCAACAACCGAAAAAGGGGGGGGGGGGGCCCCGGGCCCCACGGGGGCCCAATCCCCAAAAAACCCCCCCCCAACCCCCCCAAAAAGGGGGGGGGGGGGGGGGGGGGGGGGGGGGGGGGGGGGAGACCTTAAAAAGGGGGGGAAAAAGGGGAGTAGGTTTTTGGGGGGGCCATTTTTGCCCGCCGGGGGGGGGGGGGGGGGGGGGAGCCACCGACCCCAGACAGGCGTCACAGGGCTGCTCCGGCCAGCGCTGCAAATTTGG
>NW_025777172.1:0-2500 GCF_021130785.1 Homalodisca vitripennis | reverse complement strand
GCAACAATAATTACACGATGTTACAAAACGACACACAAATTTATAGCAGCACAAACTGTCGGGACAACCTGGAATTAAAATAGAAAAACATTATGGCTGTGTTGTAATATTATAATATTTACATAGAACAATTGGTGAAACTTCATCTTTGCAATTTGCATTACACTATGATCAAGCACTTTACAATAACATTTTTATAAATTTTAAATGTAAACAATCCATGTTTCTGCTCTTTGATGAACTTCAGCTGAAAGTCTTAACAGCTGTTAAGTAACAGTTCACTTTGTATTACGTGTCGTAGCGCAGTCTGGCGGATTCAATGTAAAACACTCCAACATCAACAATTTATTATAAAAAAATGTATTAAATAAAACTATTTAGATTTGACCAATTGTAAATCCAAACCATTCTCGGATCCACCTGAGACACAAAAAATTTTCATTAAAATCGGTCCACCCTTTTAGGAAGGAGTTCAGGCCCATACACCGCACACAAAAATATATATATATATATATATATATATAATAAATATTATATAAATAAAGATATATTTATGAAATATAAAACATTTGATAAACAATAGTATATTAAATATCTGTGTTTTTTAATAACCCTAAATATTAATCTACGTAATGTCAAAAATTTTTATGCTTTAAGTTTTTTCGAATTCTAAAAATATAAACATGTAAGGAGAACACACAGTTTTACTTCTTCAAGTGCCCATGTCTATGTTTTTTAAAAGTTTTTTTTTAACTTCTTTAATCCAATAATTGGACCATATAGAATCAATATAAATTTTCTAGTTAACTTAGATGTGAGATCCTAATCAATGGCTGGTAGTAGAATTTAATTTAAACTCGAGTGCCATATCCCAACTCTATTTTTTAAATCAATAACCTATTAAATTACCGAGAGTTGATAAACACTGGTCCTGTAATTTGTAGGCCATTTCCATTCGAAATACAGCTACAGGATCTCAGTAGTCGATTTTTAAAAAAAAACAAAAACCTTTATCGAGTCCCTTCGAAGTAGTCCAGTATAGTTATTAGACTAACGACAACCACGTTTAACTGCTGCCCTTCATTATTCATAGGATTAGACTTTGTTTTAAAAGAGAGTGAGGATGGTTGAATTGTCTTTACAAAATCAAGGATTATCACACATCAATAACACATTGTATATATACCGTACAACAATACTAATTTGTCGTTTCAGAACGTTTTATCGTAAATATCACTGTATGTAATAGTAATTACATAAAGTTTAAAGGGCAATACTGATACTCCTTTAATATAATTATGTACTTTTAGCTAATTAACATTGAATTTAATACGATTTTTGTGAATGAAAAACCTATATCTAAATTATAGAAACTGTGGTTTTTGATACACATTAATTGCTGGAGAAACATCAAAAATGAAAAGGCAGATTGAGTCAACAAATCGAGATTAATATCTTACATAGATAATACACTGAATTACTAAAAACACGAATGTTATTTCGTTCAGGCTTTAACATGCTCAGTAATGATATTGCATACAAAGAGACTAAATAAATAATAACTAACTTCTATGTAAGCAGAAATTGAATGCTTGTTTCGAAGTAAGTAAGGGAGGGAAAATTTTTGTTTAACAGGTCCGAAGAAACTTCATCTAAAAGTTTTATATTTAGCAAATGTGGATCTGTTTCGTTCAATGTGGACCAAGTACAATGAATTGAAAATTTGAAGGTTTTGGTTAATACGAGGCATTTTGAAACGAATTCGATTTAACAATTACTCGATTTTCCTATTAAACGTCTTGAACTTTAGTTTTGTTTTAATCGCGAAACTATATTATAACAATAACAAGAAGAATGAAGTAACAAAAATATTACTATAATTATAAATAATTTAATTTTTTAAAATTTGTCCATTAGAATGAATAGTGTAACGTGTGGATTGCAGAGCCATAACCAATAAGTAAAAGCCCACTCAAGCGACCAGGTCTAAATGATGGAGATGGTCCCACCGAATGTTAATGTAGTAACAGATTAGAATACATAGTGCCAAATGTTGTTACAAAAGGTCCAAAGGAAGTTGAGTAGTAAATTAAAATTTACTTGATGATCATATCCTTCCTGAATTTTAGATTATATACCTTTTTATTTAAGCTGATGTCCCCGCTCTGCTAAAGGGTTTTAGCTCTGGCTGTTGCATGAGTACTTTATAGTTTCCTCGACTATGCGAAGCAGATACAAGTTATCGGGGCCACAGAAGTAATGATGCCCTTTTATGTGAACAAACCCTGTATTTTATAAATATAAAATATATATATATTTTATATATATATATAATACAGTATTTAAACAATATGTGTGTGGGTTGAAAAGCAGGATATATATTTTCACTTCATTTCAACTTCAATTCATAGAGGTATCTGGTATTTATATTGCGCTAATTATGAGTATGAAATACTTGAAATCTTGTTAATCCTGTTTATTATTTTAAACGATGGAAAGT
>NW_025777171.1:0-104705 GCF_021130785.1 Homalodisca vitripennis | reverse complement strand
ATGTTTTGACACCACATGATGCCGGAATGTGTAAGAACTTTAATATAAGTTGAATAAAACTTTACTGAAGTAACTGTACATATGATCATACTGTGGCTACTAGTTCCTAATAATTTAAGATACTCAACAAATTGGTTAGTGAAATAAATTCGTTTGCTGTTACGATTTTGTAATCCTTTCTTGTTAAAATTTTTGGTTAAAGACGTTAATTTCACAA
Organism: Homalodisca vitripennis; assembly: GCF_021130785.1. NCBI lineage: Eukaryota > Metazoa > Arthropoda > Insecta > Hemiptera > Cicadellidae > Homalodisca > Homalodisca vitripennis. Next base: position 104,488 of record NW_025777171.1, on the reverse strand, counting down.
AACGGTAGTAGAATGCTTTTTAAAAAAATGTCAAAACAAGGAAATGTATTTTCTCTTTCGATTCCCATTGAGCCCCACAACTCCTTACCTAATGTTTTAATAAATAATTCTCATAAACCATAATATTACTTCAGTGCCTATGAATTTAGCACGTATTTGAACTCTAACAGGTCTCGTGAGAAAACTTCCCCTTCATACCAACACTGCCTTAATGCAAACAGAACTGCTGTAATGGCCATAATACTATCCGTATTGGATTGGGATTGTATTGTATGAATATTGCCATGGGATTTCGTACAGATGCCGTAATATAAAAAGATGATTTTAGAAAAGACTTTAATATGAAGTGTAAAAGAACTTTTTCTATGGATAGACTACTTATGGGTTTTGTATGATCAAGGAGAAAACGCATTATGTACAGTGTAGTTTACGAAGACTAAGCTCAAAGGCTTTTCAGACGTATATGGAATTTATTATCCGACCCACCTGCATCTGAGTCTTTAAAAATGAAACTAATAAAACATCCCCTTTGGAACACACCGACACTGCGGGGATTCCGGTTAATTACATGGATGCCAGTAAACACCCCCCCCCCCCCCCCCCCCCCCCCCCCCCCCCCCCCCCCCCCCCCCCCCCCCCCCCCCCCCCCCCCCCCCCCCCCCCCCCCCCCCCCCCCCCCCCCCTACACAAAGGAGGGAGGGGTATAATATGCACAGGTGGCTGGTTTTGGGTGTGTTACACTTTTCTTCTACAATCTATATAAGAATATAATAAACCAAAGACTGTGGGATGTTGCTTAATATCTAGGAAGAATTTTTTCTTTTTTCGTTTTACAAAATATTCGATAGACGTACATAACAATAAATTGTGTTTCTATCTGGGTGTTGATTGAGAGAGTAAGAATTTGCCCTTTCACGGAATAACATACTCTCAAATATATAATTGACTCACAATTGATATGATTAACATTTACAGTTTTTATATATACCCTACTAAAAAATTAATACAGCCAGCTATGATGAATCAATGGCAGGTGAAGTATATTTGCAACGCCTTAATCGGTACATAAAACTGGACCCTTTTCAACACCGATACCAAGTAAAAGCCACTCACCGGCGACTAGGGTGCATTGTCAGAATCGAACACATTTATTTATAATAATGAATAGTCCACTTTTTGATGGAAGAAGTAATTTCCTATAAACTGCTTAAAAAAGTTGTCAATTGTGGAACAATTAACCTATCATAATTCGCTTTAAGATTCTAATCTTTTTATTCGATAATATAACTTTTATTCCTCAATTTGGGTTTAGGGTAAGTGACTAACAATATCTTAGTTCGTAATCTTGTAAAACGAAACAATATTCAGGTAAATGTAATTTTTTATTTCTAAAAGCAAAGATCTATGGTGAAGAAGTTTTTATATTGTTTTCCTAATATTATTAAAGTACAACAAATATAATTTATTAAAAACAATTACCAAATCCTAAATTCAATTGCAACGACAGTGTTCCAAAAAAATGACTTTAAACAAATTGACTTTAATTATTGCTTATTATTATGTGTTCAGAATATATTTAATTTGATTACCAAGTACAAACAAAGCTACATTGAATTAGTATATAGGGACTACCGATGGGAAAGTTAAGCACTGTTACACAACCAGGTGAGGGAGGGACCTCAGCCCCATATGATACTATATTATTGAGAGGCAATCAGCATCTAGGCCGCGGCATTACACTGTGTTAACTGACTGAGAGGTTAAAACAGGTTGGTTGACAAACGTGTGTAATCAATTTCAATAGGCTTAATCCAAGTCACCAATAGACCAGTTTAAATGTCTCTGAAAATTTATCTTATAAATGGCAATTTTCCAAAATTATGTTAACCACAACGAAAACTGGTTCAAAATGATGATTTTAGTACATAAATACCTTTTCTTATACGTTTACTTGTTGTTTTTCTGTGATGGACGGACCATTTATAGAAATTGCCTTTTATGACTATCAAACGATTTAAAACGCAAACTTGTGGCATTCGTTTCCTCTCAAATGTATCTTTAGTGGAGCGTTAGAGGTAGCATTGTGAACACAACTGGCGTAGGACTTATATAATATGTATATTAATTAGTTAACAACATTTTATTTTCAAATACAAATTTCTAAACACAGTACAAAACATTCCAAAGATAAACCAATGTTTTAAAGAATTTCCAAAATTACACTTAAGCTGTGTAATAAGTCTCAGCTGTTTTATATATCTATCTTGATTTTCTTCTAGAGCAGGGATTACATAAATTATTACACATTCAAAACCAACTTTTCGATGTGTATTCCTAATAATGATGTACCCTACACACCACAACTCACACCAACCACACACGCACACACACACACAATCACACAACACATCACAACAGCCCAGGCCACACACCCACACACACACACACACACACACTACACACACACACCTACATTATTCTCATATATATATAGTATTACTATTTATATATATATTATATAATAGGAGTAATTATGAAAGGAGTTGTTATATTATATAGTTATATAATTCAATATCAACTTAATACAAGGGGCGCTTGATCTTTAAGGGTTGTATTTGCATTTAATAACACGTTATGGTGTGTTATGTCTGTTGGTTGGTGGAATTGGTAAGAAATATTGGCATCTACGACTGATTGGAAATATATTGCATATAATATGACAAATACTATTTTACATAATCATTTAGAAAATCGATTTTACCCGAGAAAAATTAATTCGCATAGCTTATTTATTTATTCATATTTTTAATTGAAAAAGATATCATTAATCTTAACAATTCATAATGGCAAACCACGCTAAATACAAATAACAGAAAATGATCAATAATATTTCTATGAATATGTAACTATTACACAGGATCATTTTATTGTGAAATACATTATTTAAAAAGATTGTTATTACGTTATAGCAGCATAAAAAAACAAAAACACTAAAAGTTATCATTATTGGGAGTTACTTTTTTTATAACTAATTAATTACTATATAAAATTGGAAAATTTTTATTCTTAATAATTTATTCTATGTATTGAACCCGTTCAGTAATCCATGTTTATTTTGTATAATCGATATATATCCTAGTTACCATTTTTATATAATATTAAACACATATGATATTAGACAATATATATCAATATAAACCATGCCTTAAATATACACTATTCTATAAACCGTTACGTGCATTAGGCGAAAATACGTAGGCTGTGGGGGGTCGTCTTCTCCAAATCAAGATCCCTAGTACCATGGAGTGTTATTTTATTGTTACTTACTGTTATTGTAACATTTATTTAAGCATATATTAGCCCATTATTTGTGTAAACAACCATCTATCCCCAAATTCTGTATAATTCTTTAAACACCCAAACTAAATCCATTTAACATCTTAAAGTCAAGATCTTATATAAGTGGTTGATTTTCTATATAAATCCTCGAAAGATATCGGGAATATAACGCAGGTAGTCTTGAACAACCATTCACTGTTGCATGCATGATTATTATATCATTATACAAAAAACATTTAAATTATAACAGGACGCAAGGACTTTTTATAATAAGATTTCCCGCAAATATGTAAACAAAAATATTACAAAAATCTAAAATACAATTCCTTAGAAATGTTAAAAACCTGGCTTGTGAAGTATGGACACGCAAGCAACGATTGAGTATCTGGTTAACTATTATCCAATAAGTTATTTGTTTTTCTCTTATTAGTGTATGTTTACATGTGGCAACGTGAAATATGGATAGTGTTACTAAGTTTCTTTAAAATAGGGTCGGTAGCTTCGAGTTGTATAAAATAAAACCTTTATTTATTTTGTTATTTTGGTTTTAGAAGTTTGTAGGAAGTGTTGCTAAATACATATATATCTTCTTTAGGAATAAGTATATTCTGGTTTATTTTTAAATTTCACGATAAGAGAGGATAAGTTTTAAGTTTCGTTAATTCTGTTTGCCTCAACTAAGTCCATAAAGGAGTTGTAAAAAATAAACTCTTAATTTATGGGATTTAGAAGATATTAAATTAGTTATAGTGTCTGGGCAACCGCAAATGAACACTTTATCTAAATAAACTTATCTGAATGCGAATCGCCGCTACATCAGGGCTTTGCCTTTGGGACCCTAATTTTCCTAATAAAATAATATTTTTATTTGTCATTAATAGAATTTTGATTATTATGTTAGTATACCATAATGTAATACGCATACTGATTTTGTCTTGCTACTTATATTTGTCGAGTTTTTTTTAGGAAATAATTCCATTTATTTCATTTATTAGTTTTGACAAATACCAATTTCGAAGTTTCTTCATGTTTCCACTGCGTGATTAATTTTATCATAACATTCAAAAGTCTGCTCGTTTACCCAGATAACTCATATCTCTGTATACCTAAAATTTAAAGAAAACCTTTAATACATTCATAAAACATCAAATACGTAAAGTAGTGGCACACGCTGCCCTTCTTCAAAAACTATTTAGTTTCGTCAACAATTCCACAACTCAAAAGATTCAAAACTTAAAAAAAATGAATAATAACTTGTTCATCTATTATATCATTAAACTTTCTATCTTTCTTTCCACATAAGTTTTAAGGCAATAAATCTTTGGGTTGGCATAGATTAAATGTAAACTCATATTCTGACCAATTTTCATAGTTTGTTTTAATTCTTTATTTTCAAATATTTTTAATAACAGCAATCTGAAATAAAAGTAAACAAACCTATGTGTTGTATTCTCGTCCACGTGGATCATATTTCGCTATAGTTTTATTATATTTTTATTTTTTTTATTATTCTCCATTTCTATATTTTTAGAAATAAATTTTAGAAGACACGTTTTTATACCTAACCTACCCTTCAATAAATAATATTTTTTTCTCATTGCTTTACGATAGAAATTTAATAGCCATTATTTTTAAATTAGTAGTTGTTACTTGCAGCTTCACATTTAAATTAAGCCTTATATGCTTACTTAAAGTACGTATGATAAATATATGATGGAATCCTATGAGTTCTTACGTAAGTAAGCATACACCAAGTTAAAAATTATTTAAGTGTTCATGGTTAAGGGGATTAGAGTTTAGCCAGACTCTACTACTGAAGTTTAGCATTACACTACTAAACAATCGCTATGTAAATTAATATATTATGAAATTTAAATTCAAAAACGATGTTTTCAGGATGGTTTTTAAAATTTCTTTTAAAGTTGTCAGTTATATTTGGATTATGAAACATTAAATCTTAAATGTTTTTTGGGATATAAAAAAAATATTAAATTTAATTTTGTTATCTTTCTCATTTTTAAGCCTTCCTAGGATTTCAAACGAATATTTTACAAAAATAGATGGCCTAAATAGCGCTTATCAACACATTTGCAACTCGTTTTTATTTACTAGATTGTTATTAAAACTTGCCATTGGCTTACTGAGACATTCCACAGTTACACTACATTTCGAAAATTGTTACTCCGATACTGTGTACAAATAGCATTACATTTGCACATCAAGTATATACGTATCATGCCGATGTGTTATAACGCGCTTAATTAAAAGAGAACACGCATGTAGACTCCTTACAGACTTCCTCTAAAAGGCACAACTACAAAACTAACCAGTGAATAGTATTAACACCAATCTTCAGTGTAGTAGTAACGAGATGAAGCTAGGACTGGAATCGTAGGCCCTCTTTACATTGTATTGTAACTTCGACTTGAATTATTTGAAACCCTTGTGTTTAATTTTATAAACCGCTTTTATTATTGAATTGTCAAACTTTAAAACAGACAGTTGACCAACCGAGTGGGCTACTTTTAAATTGATCTGTTGTTATGATCTGTTAAATTGATAGAAGTTATTGATGATTTATTCCAATTAAAATGATCGTGTCGTTGCAACAGAGATAAGCAAAATTATAATTTCCATTTTGTTGCTCTCTTGTTTGCTCTTGTCATTTATTTTAATTGTTTTTGGTATTTTTGTATTTTGTTTTATCCTGTTACAAGCACTATTTTTACTATACTGATAGTTATATTTCCTGTTCCATTTTTGGATTTATATTTACGACAATTTTGGCCAAGAATTCTGTACATATTATGTGCAATATGCAATGCTGCATAGTAGAGGAGTTTATTAACTATTTAAAATGAATATATTAAAGTAGTTATGTATAATTCTTTTAAACTCATAATATCACACTAAAAACCAACGCAAGTGTTAAGAAAATATAACGAATATAAGATTCAGGACACTTATTTCATTATTAGTCCATTTTTAAACTATAATGGACAATTAAAAGAATATGTTGACTAAAATAACTATAAGTATAATTAAAATATCCAAATACCAATTACAGCAAAATATTGTACTATTAGTATCACAATTTTGAATCAGTTTATGTTCTATTTCAGTTACAAACCAACGCTATGTATCACATTTACACTACAATATAATTACTCTCATTTAGTGCTCAGTAGACAAGTTATACTTATACTATGTACCGGAACATAAAACCGAAATAATGGGCCCGCGATAAATACAGGTAAAACCACTTAGGGACGTAGATGCATTGTCGTAACCATAAAAACAATTTGTATTAAAAATTGCTTTCACAGCAAATATTATATAGCATTACTAATGCTATTTCTATACAAAAATAGTATTTAGGGTTACTTCACCGTTGGCTACAGTGTATCTCAACAACAACTTAATAATATAATTCATAAACGTATTAACGTTTATAAAATTCAACTTAGCAGTTAAATATCGAATCTATTATTTTTTACTTCAACAACTGGAATTTTAGCAGTTAGAAAAGGTATCACGATGTTATAAAGGTATAGGATCACGATTTAATGAAAACAGTTGTGAGTGACAACTGTTGTATTTGCATCACAAAATATTAGAAACCACCCAGCCCCAATCTCGTGGAACCGTTGGACATACAGCAATGCAATAAACCTTATACGGCGAACGTAGCAAAATTGTTCTTGATACATTTAAAATACAGAATATTCCCGAAAAATTAGGGTCACAAGTTCAAATCTTAAATAGTTTAAAATATACAAACACAACACAAAAACAACAAATAAATGATTAATAACGATAAGCAAAACGTTGCAATGGCCTATCGCATACGAATATTAAACATAATATGGTATCACGTCCGGTAGAAGACATTTGTCGTGATGTAATGTCATGTTTAATATTCGTATGTGATAGGCCTATCACATTCGAATATTAAACATGCTATACTACTTTTTATATTAATGAATTTAATTTATTCTTGGAATTACTTGTCATAAATAAATAAAATCCATAATATATTTGTTTTAACAAACGCAACTGTTACAGAAGAATGTAGAATTGGTGACCATTCATGCAATAATTTTAGCTGTTTTATTCCATCACATTTGCAGCTTTGTTTCATTGTGTTTACTGTTGCAGATTTGGTCGAAATATTTGGTGGAAGGGTTGAGTTGCTAATTTGCGAATCAAGGGAGATTCGGATGGTCGACTACATACATGCTCAAAGTTGCCCAATGGAATGTTATTGTACCGATTCCCTCTCTTCATTCACTCTTCCCTTCGACCCCCTTAGGTATAATATCCTCCCTAGCTTTATAACTAAATATAGCAGTAATATATAAGTTCATAAAGAATTTTGAACTTGTAATCATTATATGTTACAAAAAAGTATAGTATGCTTACATATTGTAAACAATAAAAAATAAAAGAATTCAAAAACTCAAAATGAAATCAAGAACGTAAAAGTAAAATATTTTATGTTTAAAAACCAAAGTGGCTCAAATCCGATTACTTATATAAATATTGAAGGTGACGCCAAACTTTTAGAACCTCACGTTCTAATTAATTCTATTAATTAATTTTTAATTTTATGCATTCTTAAACATTTTTCTCCGTATTGAAGCTCCTTTATGTATTATTTTTCATAAAAAAATAAAAGAAAACTATTATGATATTTAGCTTTTAATAGAATGATGAAATAATGAAATTGAGAGTTGAATATCGATGGGTACAGTTAACTACGTAAATTTACAATGCACAATGACATTCACTATTATAATATATTTTTTTCGCATTTAACATTTTGTACACTACATGTAAGTAAGACTCATAAATACATGTAAATACATGTTAAATAATTTACCTTGTCAGCGACGTACATTCATAACACTATTCTATATGATCACTTTCTCTCATCAAATTGATTCAAATTTATTTTTCATTGCATCATTACTTTTTATCTTATTAAAAATCTTTCCCCTATAAACGTAAAATTTTACTTACTATTCGAACACATCAGGCCCATACATTGAAATCATGTTTAGTAATAATTGCGATATTTAATTTCTAAATACAAAATCGTATATTTGTAAAGGTAGTCACTTAACGACCACTTGTGCTAGTGGCAATAAAAGTATAAGTTTATTTATGCAGAATACCAATCTGGAGACTCGGTACTGGCGTTGCAGGAAGTGAGCTGTGGCCAAGTTTGCCGGAACGTGGGAAGATATAAACTTCTCACTCTGCAACACCCGCTAACTTCTGCTATTACCGCCGAATCTGATTAGCATTTATCAAGTCATTATTTTCAATGTTCGTATTACAGAGGCACAAGTGACAGGATGATGGAGGGCTGTGTTAATGGAAATTAACGATCTCTTGTACATCATTTTCGTATTAATAAACTACTATTTAGTTTCATTTATTTTGTAGATTAAAAATGTACGTATACAGTTTATATTTGTATAAACATCACAAGTGACAGGATGATGAGGGCTGTATAATGGAAATTAACGATCTGTTGTATATCAGTTTCGTATTCAATGGTAATAAACTACTATTCATTCATTTATTTTGTAGATTAAAAATGTACGTATACAGTTTATATTTTTATAAACATCACAAGTGACAGGATGATGAGGGCTGTGTAATGGAAATTAACGATCTCTTGTATATCAGTTTCGTATTCAATGGTAATAAACTACTATTCATTCATTTATTTTGTAGATTGAAAATGTACGTATACAGTTTATATTTTTATAAACATCACAAGTGACAGGATGATGAGGGCTGTGTAATGGAAATTAACGATCTCTTGTATATCAGTTTCGTATTCAATGGTAATAAACTACTATTCATTCATTTATTTTGTAGATTGAAAATGTTACGTTATACAGTTTATATTTTTATAAACATCACAAGTGACAGGATGATGAGGCTGTGTAATGGAAAATTAACGATTCTTGTATATCAGTTTCGTATTCAATGGTAATAAACTACTATTCATTCATTTATTTTGTAGATTGAAAATGTACGTATACAGTTTATATTTTTATAAACATCACAGAGTGACAGGATGATGAGGGCTGTGTAATGGAAATTAACGATCTCTTGTATATCAGTTTCGTATTCAATGGTAATAAACTACTATTCATTCATTTATTTTGTAGATTGAAAATGTACGTATACAGTTTATATTTTTGATAAACATCACAAGTGACAGGATGATGAGGGCTGTGTAATGGAAATTAACGATCTCTTGTATATCAGTTTCGTATTCAATGGTAATAAAACTACTATTCATTCATTTATTTTGTAGATTAGATTGAAAATGTACGTATACAGTTTATATTTTTATTAAACATTCACAAGTGACAGGATGATGAGGGGCTGTGTAATGGAAATTAACGATCTCTTGTATATCAGTTTCGTATTCAATGGTAATAAACTACTATTCATTCATTTATTTTGTAGAAGTTTATATTTTTATCTTCAACATATGTTATGAACTTTTAAAAACCCGAATTATTCTATAAGACATCATTTAATAGTAAGTTAATAGAAATATTCGTTGCGTGCTAATAATACAAGGTGGAGCGTAAAATTCAGATGTTAATAACATAAATAACAAGCATCCATACATAACAAGCATCTCACAGTTGAAAGTAAGCCGGCTAGAATAACACAATACAAGCTTAGATTAGTAATATAACAAAAACCTGGATACCAGACACACAGGAACAAGTTTTACTGACTGGCCAAGGGAATATCGGAAACAGCATTTATTAAGAAAAGAAAGAAGGTGCCAAATCTAGTTATATTGGAGTAGATTGTAATGTTTTCAAATGCTAAAAGTCAGCAATTGTATTGCTGAGGAGACTTGAGATTATTACATTTCAAAACTTTTTCCAGTACTGATTGTCTCGTTTATGAACATCCCGTTAAGTATAACTAAGCTTATTCTAAGCTTATAAAAACCATTAAGCCAATTTAGTGTAATCTTTCTTCTTTTATTCGCTAAAACCAATGTTATTTTTTACTTAAATATTTAATTTTTTACAAATAAACATTAAAATTAAGAAAAAATGTTGGGCACAATAGTAATCGTACTATATGTGGAATACTTTTCACATAACAAATTTTCAAAAAACGTTATATATGAAAAATACACATATTTAGTGAAAATTGATTTCTGCATCTATCTTGCCATTAACTGTTTGTAGTGAGTGATTAAGCCATTTAGTCGTATTGAATTATACGAAGATCTATGCTGAAAAACATGTATATTACCTCAAAATATTATACATTTATGTGCAGAAATGTTTAACACTACATAACTGATGTTCATAGAATGGAGTTACGAACTTGGTAATAAGTCAATAGTGTACAAATTGCAAGGTTATTTAAGGTATTTATTTATCCTTATTTCTCATCTTGTGAAGATAATCTTAATCTTTAACTTTCCCTGGGTTTAAAAATAATTTAATTTCCTACATGCAATCAAATGTAATTTCAAAGGCAAAAAATTAACATATAAAGTTTGGGATTTGTTTAAAAATATGCCAGCAATACTATAATAAATGTGTACATATTTACCACATTGAGGTAGTAAAAACGAGTAACAAAGTAACAACTAAGTATAACAATTCAAGTGGCTTAATGTTATTTATTTTAAATTTCAAGTACGAATGTTTGATTCCATAATTGTTGTATATTTTCAAACCACATTTCCATATATTTCCATTTAGAATCAAGCAAGCAAGGCAGTACTGATTATGACCTATCCAGGGAATGGAAGCGGTCACGTGGTCTCTTTCAATGAACTAGTGAAAAGAAGTTCATCAAGGAACGAGGAAAGGTCAAGAAAATCAATTGATTATGACTTTTCTTCAAGAAATGTCTGCCCTTTTCTATTGCGTTATAACAATGACAGACTCTTTGTATTAAAAATTAAGTATGGTGTCTTAATTTAATTAAAAAAACTCAGTGGGCGAAAGTGAAAGTTTTTTTACATTATTAATGTAGAGAATATATTCAATTAGTTTTATGAACATGTTTAATATTATATATTATAGTATAATTATATAGTATAAACGTTGAGTTATTGATCAAAAGTACAAGGATCGTTAAATTGCACGTCCTCTCTTCTCTCTCTTTCCCCCTCTCTCCTCGTCTATTTCTCTCCTATCTCTTTTATGTACATATATACAGGGATATGAGCTGTAAATTACTTAATATGGATTGCATAAAATTATATTTAATCAAAATTATTTACATACAACTCTAAATTAGTTCACAATAATTAGTTTAGAATAATCACTTTGTATTGTAGAAAAATGTTTATTGGTTTAATTATTTTATAATAGTACTTATATTTCAACGTATTCTAAGAAGAGCAATAACACCTAAATTACCAATTAATAAATGTTTTAAAAACTATATGAAACACATATGTCTTCTCTTGAAAACTTATATTTTATAAAACTACTAAGAGACTATTCAATGCTTATACAGTTAGACTTTTTAAAGTCTTATTATTGTCTGTGTATTTATTTTACAAAGGATGATAAGGATGCAATACGTTCAGTAATTATTATATTAAATGACTTAAAATTAAATGTATTCTTAATGATACCTGAACTAAAGATGTATAGATTAAAACTGTTAGATGACTAATTTCTTATATAATAATTAATATACGAAATACTTTGATAAAAAAATGAGCCTAGGGTAAAATTAAAAAAAAAAAAACAACAAAATTGACCTCGATAATGGTCTTAGTGAATCATTCTCCCTCTCCCACTCTTTTGTTACAAATTACTAGTGATTTTATAACATTTAAACAAGGACTTTTGAATTTAAAATCATTTTAATAACGCCAACCAAATTTAGCGGGCATTGTTAATGTTCGTCATTTTTCAGGACTTAGCACGGAGATTCTTGCTCTCTTATTCTAAAAAAAGTGCTCATATCTCACTTTGTGTAACCATCAGGTCTCTTTTTGGTACTGTTAATTACAGTGTACCAGTAAATATCACTATAGGAAATAGATTTTCGTTAGTTTAAAATACAATGGCGTAATTATTTAATTAAAATATAGAAGAAAAATATTTGGAAATTCTATTTTAGTCTTAGCAGAATGTGCTGTGTATATTGTATTTTTGTTTTCACATAGGGATGCACTGATTTCTTTAGGTTCATTAGACCATATTTTACCCAGTAATCTTTTTTTTAGAAATAATCTTTCTATATTGTTCCATACCTTTAGTGTTGCATTATCAGTCTTGCTCATGTGTATTGGAAAAATGTGATAAATTTCAACATGAATATTTTAAAAATAATTGTTTTTTTTAACTAAAATTACTATACACAATATACTAATACAGAAAAATGTATTTTCAGGGATATAATGCTAACATTTGATTAAAATGTTTTAAATACTTGCATTTAGAGGTTAGATTTAAAAAATTACAACAAATTTAATGTGTAACAAAATTTTTATTTTTAAAATATTTTTAACATAATTTTTTTTCAAATTTACATTTTATTAAATTTAAAAATATCATGTATGATATTGAAATATAGATTAAAAACTAGTGCCTTGGTTAAGGTATGAGGATTTTATCAAACAATCCTGATGATATATATTTAATATTGTTGTAAAAATTAAAATAAATTATCTATTAGATTAAAATATGTTTATAAAGTAATATTATTTTTATTTATAATTGTACAATCTCCTTAATTAAAATTTCTTACAGTATGTGAATTTCTTTATTTTCAATTAATGTAAAATTTATATAAAACCTACAAATTTGGTAACACCGCTACTAATTCAACATTCTAACAGTTTGGAGTATTTGCAATCCAATTCAAAAGTAGTTTGGGTTGTAAATATCAGGTCAACTTCAACTTTACATTGGGGACACAAAGTGTCACTCGTACATAATATACATGATACACCTTGTCACACTGACCGGTCTTGATATAATTCTCACTGTTAGTTTTGGATGTGTTTTTGGAATAACTCATCTATATAAAATAAAAAACTAGGTACGTTAAAATCTTACCCAAAGTCCATACTTGTATATTCCTTCTATACAAAATTTTAATTTGATTAACAGTACCAAGCCATCCTTCGTACCACATACGTCCGTTTAAATTACAAATTTTATATATGACTCACTATAATTTGGGATAATTAAACAATGTTCTTTGGCTTTCTAGTTTTCTCTAAGACAACAGACATAACCTAGTTATTGTTTGTGTTCTTCAATAGCTACTTACAACATAACAGTAGAACATACTGTTTGTTATATATACACTCAGGGCATCACGGGAAGAAGAACGTACCAGTAGAACAGACGTACATAGTTATTGTTGAGTTGTTTAATATCTACTTACAACGTAACAGTAGAACATACTGTTTGTTATATATACACTCAGCGCATCACGGGAAGAAGAACGTACCAGTAGAACAGACATACCTAGTTATTGTTGTGTTGTTCAATAGCTACTTACACGTAACAGTAGAACATACTGTTTGTGATATATACACTCAGCGCATCACGGGAAAGAAGAACGTACCAGTAGAATCAGACATACCTAGTTATTGTTGTGTTGTTCAATATCTACTTATAACATAAACAGTAGAACATACTGTTTGTGATATATACACTCAGCACATTCACGGGAAGAAGAACGTACTAGTAGAACAGACATACCTAGTTATTGTTGTGTTGTTCAAATATCTACTTATAAACGTAACAGTAGAAACATACTGTTTGTGATATATTACACTCAGCGCATCACGGGAAGAAGAACGTACTAGTAGAACCAGACATTACCTAGTTATTGTTGTTGTGTTGTTCAATATCTACTTACAACGTAACAGTAGAACATACTGTTTGTGATATATACACTCAGCGCATCACGGGAAGAAGAACGTACCAGTTAGAACATACATACCTAGTTATTGTTGTGTTGTGCAATAGCTACTTATAACATAACAGTAGAACATACTGTTTGTGATATATACACTCAGCGCATCACGGGAAGAAGAAACGTACCAGTAGAACAGACATACTTAGTTATTGTTGTGTTGTTCAATATCTACTTATAACATAACATTAGAACATACTGGTTTGTTATATATACACTCAGCGCATCACGGAGGAAGAAGAACGTACGAGTAGAACAGACATTACCTAGTTGTTGTTGTGTTGTTCAATATCTACTTATAACATAACAGTAGAACATACTGTTTGTGATATATACACTCAGCGCATCACGGGAAGAAGAACGTACCAGTAGAACAGACATACCTAGTTATTGTTGTGTGTTGTTCAATAGCTACTTACAACATAATAGTTAGAACATACTGTTTGTTATATATACACTCAGCGCATAAACGGGAAGAAGAACGTACTAGTAGAAACAGACATACCTAGTTATTGTTGTGTTACAGTATAATACTGTTTGTTATATATACACTCAGCGCATCACGGGAAGAATAACGTACCCAGTAGAACAGACATACCTAGTTATTGTTGTGTTGTTTCAATAGCTACTTACAAACGTAACAGTAGAACATACTGTTTGTTATATATACACTCAGCGGCATCACGGGAAGAAGACGTACCAGTAGAACAGACATACCTAGTTATTGTTTGTGTTACAGTATAATACTGTTTGTTATATATACACTCAGCGCATCACGGGAAGAAGAACGTACCAATAGAACAGACATACCTAGTTATTGTTGTGTTTGTTCAATAGCTACTTACAACGTAACAGTAGAACATACTGTTTGTTATATATACACTCAGCGCATCACGGGAAGAAGAACGTACCAGTAGAACAGACATACCTAGTTATTGTTGTGTTACAGTATAATACTGTTTGTTATATATAACACTCAGCGCATCACGGGAAGAAAAACGTACCAGTAGAACAGACATACCTAGTTATTGTTGTGTTACAGTATAATACTGTTTGTTATATATACACTCAGCGCATCACGGGAAGAAGAACGTACCAGTAGAACAGACATACCTAGTTATTGTTGTGTTAATCAATATCTACTTATAACATAACAGTAGAAACATACTGTTTTGTTATATATACACTCAGCGCATCACGGGAAGAAGAACGTACCAGTAGAACAGACATACCTAGTTATTGTTGTGTTACAGTATAATACTGTTTGTTATATATACACTCAGCGCGCATCACGGGGAAGAAGAACGTACCAGTAGAACAGACATACCTAGTTTATTGTTGTGTTACAGTATAATACTGTTTTGTTATATATACACTCAGCGCATCACGGGAAGAAGAAAGTACCAGTAGAACAGACATACCTAGTTATTGTTTGTGTTGTTCAATAGCTACTTACAACGTAACAGTAGAACATACTGTTTGTTATATATACACTTCAGCGCGCATCACGGGAAGAAGAACGTACCAGTAGAACAGACATACCTATTTATTGTTGTGTTACAGTATAATACTGTTTGGTTATATATACACTCAGCGCATCACGGGAAGAAGAACGTACCAGTAGAAACAGACATACCTAGTTATTGTTGTGTTACAGTATAATACTGTTTGTATATATATACACTCAGCGTATCACGGGAAGAAGAACGTACCAGTAGAACAGACATAACCTAGTTATTGTTGTGTTGTTCAATATCTACTTATAACATAACAGTAGAACATATTGTTTTGTTATATATACACTCAGCGCATCACGGGAAGAAGAACGTACCAGTAGAACAGACATACCTAGTTATTGTTGTGTTGATTCAATATTCTACTTATAACATAACAGTAGAACATACTGTTTGTTATATATACACTCAGCGCATCACGGGAAGAAGAACGTACCAGTAGAAACAGACATACCTAGTTATTGTTGTGTTACAGTATAATACTGTTTGTTATATATACACTCAGCGTATCACGGGAAGAAGAAACGTACCCAGTAGAACAGGACATACCTAGTTATTGTTGTGTTGTTCAATATCTACTTATAACATAACAGTAGAACATATTGTTTGTGATATATACACTCAGCGCATCACGGGAAGAAGAACGTACCAGTAGAACAGACATACCTAGTTTATTGTTGTGTTGTTTTCAATATCTAACTTATAAACATAACAGTAGAAACATACTGTTTGTTATATATACACTCAGGCGCATCACGGGAAGAAGAACGTACGAGTAGAACAGGACATACTTAGTTATTGTTGTGTTGTTCAATAGCTACTTACAACATAAGAGTAGAACATACTGTTTGTGATATATACACTCAGCGCCATCACGGGAAAGAAGAACGTACGAGTAGAACAGACATACCTAGTTATTGTTGTGTTGTTCAATAGCTACTTGCAACGTAACAGTAGAACATACTGTTTGTGATAAATACACTCAGTGCATCACGGGAAGAAGAAACGTACCAGTTGAACAGACATACCTAGTTACTGTTGTGTTTGTTCAATAGCTACTTACAACGTAACAGTAGAACATACTGTTTGTGATATATACACTCAGTGCATCACGGGAAGAAGAACGTACTAGTAGAACAGACCATACCTAGTTATTGTTGTGTTGTTTAATAGCTACTTACAACGTAACATTAGAACATACTGGTTTTGTGATATATACACTCAGTGCATCACGGGAAGAAGAAACGTACTAGTAGAACAGACATACCTAGTTATTGTTGTGTTGTTCAATAGCTACTTACAACGTAAACAGTAGAACATACTGTTTGTGATATATAACACTCAGCGCATCACGGGAAGAAGAACGTACCAGTAGAACAGACATACCTAGTTATTGTTTGTGTTGTTCAATATCTACTTATAAACGTAACAGTAGAACATACTGTTTGTGATATATACACTCAGTGCATCACGGGAAGAAGAAACGTACTAGTAGAAACAGGACATACCTAGTTATTGTTGTGTTGTTCAATAGCTACTTACAACGTAACAGTAGAAACATACTGTTTGTGATATATACACTCAGTGCATCACGGGAAGAAGAACGTACTAGTAGAACAGACATAACCTAGTTATTGTTGTGTTGTTCAATAGCTACTTACAACGTAACAGTAGAACATACTGTTTGTGATATATACACTCAGTGCATCACGGGAAGAAGAACGTACGAGTAGAACAGACATACCTAGTTATTGTTGTGTTGTTCAATAGCTACTTACAACGTAACAGTTAGAACATACTGTTTGTGATATATATACACTCAGTGCATCACGGGAAGAAGAACGTACGAGTAGAACTTCAAACGATGCTCGTAATGCTTTACATAACCCCACCACTGCTGGCCTACGCAGAGGATGATAATTACTCTCATAAGACAGCGAGCGCTGAAGGTGATCTGCCGTAATAAATTTATTAAGTTAAAATTTAATTTATTTTATATTATGTTTTAATTAAGAATAAATCGAATGCCAAGAGTATAATTCAGCACACATTTAAAAACATAAACAGGGCCCAGGGCAGTCCCGTTACGTACGGCGATCAGATCAAAAATAAAGTGCTATCTTTGCCTGAGCGCTAGTTAATGTTGCACTAAGTTCTATAGCGTAGACCCTAAAGGATATGGAAGAAAATGAGCTAATCTTCTACACATATCAACTCTAGCCCTCTTTAGGTAACAAAACAATTTACAAAATAATCTACTCTTGAAAAGATTCCAGAACAACCAGGAGTACACTAAAATTAAAAATTTACTATTTTTGGCCGGAGAAAAAAGGACCACTCTGTAAGCAGATGTATTTAACCGTAATAGTCATTTTTTCCTAGTCCTAAGAAACAAAAACCTAAGTAAAACTACAAAATAAATGTCAATATCAAGAAATCCATGATTCTCCAGTAACACTAAACAATCGCACATAAAAATTTAATAAAATTTATGCAGTAAATGATGGTATAAGCTTGGGGATGTGACAATATGTCGAAATGGAGACATAACAATATGCAGTTACTCGGGATCAGCCGCGAGATGGCTTTATTCCACGTCACGGCTGTGCAAATTACATTAGATTAATCTTTGTCCTGAGCATCTACTTCGTTTATCCGTAAGTATATTAAACTTAATGTAATGAGCCATCATAAACACACCATAAATATTAATGTCTTTTTGCATTAATTATCCATTAATACGCCAGTAATCGTTGTTATATAAAAAACAACTTTATACAAAAATATATACATAAGGGAAAGAAAATTCAGTAATAATAATAAAATATATAAAGGTTGGATAAGATTATATATATAATATATATATATATATATATATATATTTATATGTTAAAAATAAAAATTTTAATCAAAAACGTACTTGCTCCGCCGGGACCCAGAAAAAATGAAACAAGGCTTTTGCAATTTATACAAATTTATTAAAGTAATCAAAAGTCGTTTGACAGGTCTTCCGATCATATGTTAGTTTAGTTGTTTAAACGCATACGTGACAGATACGGCCAAATAACAATATAATTGAATCGTAAAAATGTAAGGGCTATATATACAGTATATATTTATATATATAAATATATATATAAATATATATTTATATATATATATATATATATATATATATATATTGACAGAAACAGGTTATTCTTCTTAAATCTTCTTAATAAATAAACCACGGTATATTGGTTTCAATCATTTATAAATTTTCGTGTATCTAGGTACACTTCTTCAGATAAATATACGTGTTTTAAATATTTACATCAACTGTGACAAAAAATTAGGGTAAAAACTCAAACAAGATAAACAAAACATTATAAATAAATACAGTAGATCAGCAGCTGATGGTCCATGACATGACGTGTGTGAATAAGTTGACGAAAAATAAATTTATCTTAAACTAAGACCCCTTGGATGTCTTGTCTGAAGCACCAATTGGTGTGCAGTTTCACTTTTTTCAATTTTAATCTATTAAGGCTTTCGTTTGAATCTTCAGGGATCTTATTTATGCCTTTGATGGTGTAGCAATTTTCTATCAGATTTTGTTTATGGAAATTGATAGCGTGACTGGCTAAAGGTTTTTCTATATCGCTATGGACAATGTCAAATCGATGGCCAGTTATTGTACTCGAGTTACTCGTACTTCGTAAATGATTCGTTGTTTGGCCGACGTATTGTTTTTCACAAAATTTACAGTCAAATTGGTAAATAAGGTTTTTAGTGTCACAGTTGATACTTCCTTTGATAGGATATACATGATTGGTTACATTACTTTTGAAATTTTGGCTTGTAGACATGATCTTACAGGTTCCACAACGGGGTTTTTGGAAAGTTTTACAACCAAACGACTGTGATTCCTTATTTACCTTTTTTAGAGGATCAGTACAGACCAACATCTGTTTAATGTTGGCGGGCTTTGTGAATACAACTCTTGGAGATTTTGAAAATAAGTCTTTAGTTTCTTGAGAATTTTGAAGTAGGTTAAAGGCTGTCTTCATGATTGAGTTGATTTTGTGCAGGCCAGGATAAAATTTTGTTATGAATTTCGGATCGTTTTGGGGAAAAGGATTATTAATTTTTGTTTTGATGGTTGATTCAAATTGTTCTTAATAACTTTTATCGGGATATCCTAATTTTCTAAAACCACAAGTTAATTTACTGATATAATTAATAAAATCGTCCTCATTACTGCAAAGATTTTTCGCAAGAATTGAAAGACTCTTCGGAATACTTTTTTTCACATAAGTGGGTGGTGACAACTATTGTAATTCAAATACCGCATAGTATTTGTGTCTTTTATATGTATTTTAGTTTTTAACAAACCAGACTCTATAAAAACATCTACGTCCAAGAAAGTAAGAATCATGAGAAAATTTCCAAGTAAATTTTGAGGGTTGAAAAACGTGTTCAATGCATGTAGAAATTCTTGAAAGGAGTTGATCCCACAGAAAAAATACATCATTCAATAAAACGAAACCAAACTAAAGGAAGATGGTTCTGAGAATTTAGGAATTTTTTCTTCCAATAATTCCCATGAATAAATTGGCAAAAAGAGGGAGCCATCCTTGTTTCCCATGGCTGTGCCCTTTGACTTGTAGATAAAAATTTATTGTGAAATCTAAAACAGTTCAATTGTTAAAACAAAATGTATAAGTTTTAGTTAAGAAATTTGTAGAAGGTTTAGAGTCTTTGGGTCTGCTGTTGAGAAAATGTTTAGCAGCATTTATACCATCATCATGTGGTATGGTTGTGTACAGTGATGTGACATCAACAGTAACTAGAATCGTATTTTTCGAAACAGGTTGATTAATTTTTGATAGTTTTGAAATGAAGTCATCAGTGTTCCTTTACGTAGGCTGATCATCGATAAATGCAGAAAATTCTCTCAGTTGGGCAACTGTAGCTGGTTACGATTGGACGTCCTGGATGTGGTCTAATATCTTTATGAATTTTTGGAAGGAGATAGAAAGTTGGAGTTCTTGGAATTTTGGGGAGTTAATAAATTTATTATTTTAAGAGATAGCTCTTAATTTTCCCCATGTTGTTTAAGAAACTGTTTATTAATTTTATTAAATTCATTGGAAGCATCTTTGTCAAGTGATTGGTATGTATTTGAGTCAGACAATTGTCTTTCTTCTTCAGTGATGTAATCTTGCATGTTTTGAATAACTACCTTATCTCCTTTGTCAGCCGGTTTTATTATAATGTCCTTGTTATTTTTGGAGTGATTTTTTAGACTTTATTTCAATAGGCGTTAAGTTGTTTCTTCATTTTAAGGAATCTTGAAATGAAGGATTAGATAGGTTTGACAACACACACACATCACACCACACACACACACACACACACACATATATATATAATTATTATTATTTATATTATTCATAAATAATGGGCCTATTTGAAATAGAAGCTAGATAATTTAGACTTAACGTTATAATTTTATTACGCAGAAATATATTTTAATGTCACTTTACAGTCATGAGACAATATTAGTTGTCCAATAACAGAACATCTGCTAGCATCACTTTCAAGGCAAGACTAAAGAGCAAGACTAAAAGGTGTAAGTTCTTTAAAACCAGCCAGTGAGCGATTTTAATGAGGCCCTAGTGATATTTCCCTTCTGTATATGTAGACCTCATTACATACTTAATTCCAATGTTTACATTTACAACAAACTTCAGAGCTTGGCTGAGTAACTGGGTCATAAATACGTATCTGAATGTTTAATTTATTACCCGCTATTGCTGTTTAAATGAAGATATACTTCGTAATTACGACCTAGCTTTTATTTAGTAGAGAAATTATAGAATTCTATAGTGTACTTGAAAACATATTTCAAAGACTCAGTATGAAAAATTACAAAATTCCATATAAAACTTCAATTGCACAAACTTTCCGATCAAAGTAAGTTAAATGATAAATGTATAGAGGAAATTTAAAACTATATATTTTCAATCTTAACATACATATGCTTTAACATCTTTCCGTAATATGCTTTTGCCTTGCAACCTAACAGCGTCCTCAGCCAAGATAATGTTACTGTTTACAAAATTGACTGTAAATACGAGGCCAACTACACTGGGGTATATAGTTTTGCTTGAAGCCACCACATATTTATTTATACTCATGAAAAAATCTTATTTAGAACTTTCCTTAAACTATTAGCGATAGAGTTTTTGTAACTGGAACCAACGTTTTGTTCCTATACATTTAATCCTCTAGTTGAAACTATCGTGTCTCGATACTCATTTGAAAATGCTCTTTGATGTTTTACATACGTAATTAAACACTTATTAGGTATAAAATCGTGAAAATAATATTCAGATTAAGAATGGATGAGTGATCTTTTGAATCATGGTGTAGCTTTTTATTTAAGGAATAGAATATGTTTTACAGCATTATGAAACTATTTAAATATTTCCAAGTTCTGTCAGATTCAGAGTTTATTTATTTAAATCTACGTGTAACTCACGTTATAAGGAAATACAAGTACTCTCTCTTTTCTATGAGTAGGAAGTTTGATTTATCTCTAAGTTCAAGTAGGGGTCTAAAGTGTGTATTTCCGATGTTCTTATTTTTAAGATAACAGTAAATGCAGTTATTAGACTTGATGTTAGTCATCATTTTAGTTTAAAATGAATTACTTTTAATTACTGGAATGGTTAGTTTCAAAATCATAATTAACTAGTTTACTGATCCTGCCCATTCTAAAGCATTATTATATTAAGTCAATAGGCATTTGCATATACATGCAAGTTGTAATAAGGACGATGTATTTCATACAATAGAGAAGAAAATACCAGAAGAGCACTTTTTCGTTCCGAAATATTAACTAAATTTCAATTAGTCTGCCGGTATTAACGTAACATTTCATGAATATTGAAACTATATGTTGATCTATGCATTGAATCTCATACTAGATATTATTTTTATAGGTATTCTGATTACTTGTTTGTTTGTTTTAATTGAATCCCCAGGTAACAGAAAAGGATCAGATGAGGTCTTGCATAGTAAATTAGAGACACAGGGTTTCATTATATACAGAGTGTTCACGAACTCTTCGGAATAAATATAGAGATTTATTCTTCGTTTTTAACAAATAAAATTTTTATATAAAAATGAGTCAAAAATGCTTAGTTCACCATTTTTCTATGTGTTTTTTTAGTTGTTATTTTTAATTTTGAAACCAGAAAGAATAAAACTCTAATTTTGTATAATTATTTTTTCATGCAACATCAAAAGTAGACAAACATTCCATTATACTATCATTTCAAGGTTGAAGATGGTGTATAGGTAGCGTTTTTAAACCTTAGCACTATAAAGGGTTTTTCAAATCTTATTACAAAACCTTCAACACCAACTACATAAAATCGGTTGAAAAAATTACTACTAGAAAGATATGATATTATACACATAACTGTAATGGCAGATAGTATGTACATATATTTTTATTAGTTAATAATCGTTTATAAAGTGAAAGCAGTTTTATTTCCTAAAGAGCAATGCATTTTCTTTTATGTAGACAACAAATAGTATTAGAATATAGTTTATAGTTAGTGTTTTATGTGTCATAAATCAAACGAATGGTAAACAAAGCATCTCTGTATACTTGTTTTTTTTCGCATTGTAAGTATAACACATAACATAATGTATGTATTTATTAATACAACTTAGCATTTAAGAGTGTAAATAATTGAATTTCCTTAGTTTTTGGCGCAAAGAGAATGTAACTGCATCTGCTGTAATGATAACGTACTAACCCACAACTGTATGTATAAATAATGTATGAAACGTTTTGGGCCTGTCCTGGTGGTAGAGTGGAACCTGAGGTCTAAACCAGGGCAGGAGAAATAAAAAAATAAAAAAAATTGATGTCTAGAAAAATTGTTCTCTCTCTCTCTCTCTCTCTCTCTAATGTTTATATTTTTGAACTCTAAAGTAGTAAAACATAAGTAATCATCTTTATACATCTCGGTACAATTTTCTAAATCGTTTTATTTTTTACAGTTTTATTTTCCTCACTTATTTATTCCACTATGCATCTAATTCAATTTAGATGGGACTAATGCTTGAAACCTAGATTCGTGTTTATAACAAAACTTTATTGATAATTAAATGTCTAAGATCAGTCTAAAGGACAGTTTATTATCTGTCCGTTTTCTTTGCAATAACCGTTGATTATAGAGGTCTTATAATGCATGAGACTTGATAACAAGTACCTATTGGTCCAAAAATAACTGTATTGACTTTATTATATCGGAACGCCATGTCACAGGGCAGTCTGTCAGCCCGTTGCGCCCACTCAAGTCCTTTGACACTCCGAAGTATCTGTTAGTTAAATGTGAATTCACCATAAATTATAGTAATTTACAAACGCTTTTTTTAATATTAATTAACTTAATATTAATTTAATTACATGGAAATAATTATAAAACAGTTTATATTTATGTTTGAAAAAACATACTTTACGTGAAATAGTAATATTCGCACATAACATTTGACGACTGACGTAAAGTTCAATAGAAGGAAATTCATCAGATTCAAAAATCGACACTTAAGAGTGACGAGAGGAAGGTCTGCTGTTATAAAAGCCCAACAACCGAGAGTATCACATTGAAGGGCTCTTGCTTAAGAGGTGTGGTTCTTTGGAACCAGCCAGCCAGATATTTTAATGAGGCCTTGATTAGATTTATCTTGTGAGGCACTTCATTATTTATTTAATTTCAATACTTACTTCGAAAATAAACTTCAGAGTTGAACAACTGGGTCATATCTGTTTGCTTACAATCCAAATAACGTGTATTTAACAATTGCAACTGACTTTTAGTGCACATTTTTGAAGATAATTTATCAAGTACGACTTAGGTTATGTCTAACAATTGTACTGATTAATGTATTATCATTAAAAAATCACATTAAAGTTGATAAATTCTATGTTTAGTTACTAGAGCTTTGACTTTGTTTCATTTTAATTTATTTCTTAATTTTGTTTCATTTGGTTTTAATTACACTGATAATATATATGTTATCACAGCATTTTCAGACGCATTTTAGTTCACGGTTATCGCTTATTAAACGTTTAAACCAGTAACACACTGCAGTATCACAATTTATAAAAAATTATGAAAATTTAAATTTTTAAGACCATAAAAGGTTTAGTAGAATCGGAAATCACAACAATCGATATGCTTGTAAAGAAAATATCAGCGTTTGTTTAAACAATATAAAACTTAAAAACAAAAACAACGCTAATATCAAATTAGGTTTTATCGGTGTAAAACTCTAACGATATGTGTGTTATAAACTGTATGTTCTATTTCTTGTCTGTTATTTTCATACACAGGAAAATGTTTTCTAAAGATACTTAATATCTTAACACTGTTAAATGAGTTATATAACAACTATTTTACTTATTCATAATTTCGCAGTTGTAAAATCTGAGAAATAGCAATATTGAACTTTAAACATAAACGTAAATTTGTAATAGATACATTAAAATATGCAATTAATTTGCATCAGCAATGAAATGGCTTATTCCACTTCACAGCTAGGTAAATTACAATGGATGTTAATTTTAACTGACCCAGCGCAAACTTTGACTTTTGTTAAATTACCGGAATAGTTTATTCAAATAAATTGTTTATTAACTTCTCATTTTAATAAAAACTAAAAAATGTTACTGTGAATATACAGTTGATCACTGAGTATTTAACTTTATTTATAGAATATGGACATATAGTTTTGTTAGTATTATACCCGTTTTTTGGGTTTCTTCCAACAAAACGGCATTTTAATTGACCATAGGAAACATTCAAAACATTATACGAAATGGTTTGAAATAGTTTCATTGCTACTTGCTAATGATGCAGTGCAGCTGTTAGTAGTGTGGCAGCCACTTGGATGGGTGACCGCTGAACGAAGGAAACCTGTACGTCTACTTGCAAAATGGCCTGCCTCCGGCTCATTGCTGGTGGTTCTGAATTCATCTTTAATCGTTGGTCCCAGGTTGCGTCGGGGAGAACTTCTTAGCACTAACATATAAGCTTAGGAAAACAAGAAATCCTTTTTTGACGTGACAACGTCTTAAATTAGGTTGCGGCTCGGAGTCACTCATGAAAAAGTGTAACGCCCGGTAACGTTACGATGCCCGTCCAGTGGGTCCGCCGCACGGGATCCGCACGGGATAAAGCAGATAACTGTGAGTCCGCCGCACGGGAATAAAGCAGATAACTATGTTTATTCGTGAAAATGTGGAGTGCTTAGATTCGTCGTTTACAACAACTACAACAATAAAGGTAAATAATTGTACACTGATATTTCATTATCGTAAACTATGATTGATTGATTAATTGTTAGATTGACACAAAAGTTGAGAAACTGAGTTTATAGGTTATGTCATACTATTGACAAATGTTTGATAGTGTTAAGTAAATTATTAGGTTAAATCACTCTGCAATCAATCGTAATTCAGTCGATTGAGAAGAAACAGCGCGTATTGCTAGTTAAACATTTAAAATAACAAATTATAAACCTCTAACCTGTCATAACAGTGCGACCAAACAACGAACTAAACCGACCAATCACCACGCGCGGAGTTAGAATTTAACTGTGTTTAGCAAGAATTTCAAATTCCAATTTTAGTAAATGTTTTATTCAACTTTACCATTTACAATAACAAATTTTAATTAATTTCAAATTATGTACAATGTTTTAGTAAACAAAATATATTTCTATAGTTAAAATTTGTGCAATTCTTATTTTCATTCAATTCCTTGCTCCTATTGTGCAATTTAATAATATTCATATCAATAAATATTCTACCGAGAAAAAGACGTTGTAACGTAAAATCTTCGCCCGTAAAACCGACTTTACAGGCAACCATAATTTTTTTACCTTATTGTACTCTTATAATGTATTTTTACCAATTGAA
This sequence comes from Homalodisca vitripennis, assembly GCF_021130785.1. Classification (NCBI taxonomy): domain Eukaryota; kingdom Metazoa; phylum Arthropoda; class Insecta; order Hemiptera; family Cicadellidae; genus Homalodisca; species Homalodisca vitripennis. The sequence continues at coordinate 77,692 of NW_025777171.1, read as the reverse complement.
TGTTTGCAATTCCCCGTAATTCTCATACATCTCATGTAGTTCAAAATTTGCACGCCCATTAGATAAAAATTTAAATCACCCCATGAAATGCAAAAAAGGCCTTAAATTGTCCTTCAATTTTACATTTCTCCAAAAAGATTTGTCACATAAACAATGTATATTTATGGGAATATTTTAAATTTCATATATATATATATTATATATATATATATATATCAATGTTTTTAAGACGAACAACTGTATTAAATAAGTATTGTTACTAAATTTAACTGAAGTGTGGTTTTTACATCTCCTTTGTGTTGACGATACAAATATTTGTTTTAAATATAAATTTCTTCTAAACATTTTTTCAAAAATGTATTTACTAACATAATGTGATTTGTACCTAGCAATATCGTTTAGCTAAACCTTAATGACATATAGCGTTGCAACTTAAAAAAAAAATTTTGTATGGGGTTGCAGCAATAGTTATATTGTGCCCCGATGCGGTGTTGTAAGATTCCTATCAGCGGTGTTGCCAATCGGTGCTGTACTTCAAGATCACTTCCCTGTGTGTTTACCAGACTATCCAATAAAATTAATTATGTTTGATTAAAATAATTGTCTACAACAAAGTTCTATTTTTATCGTAACTAATTAAGTTGAGAGATGACTGATTTATTATTAACTTCTGTCTTGATTTTTTTCGCCAATTACCATGACCTACTTCGATAGCTATGCCTCCAAACAGGATCATCCGTAGAAGATATATTTTCTGTTTATTCTGTCTTTCTTTTGGAATTGCAATATTTTCTATTAGTAAATGTTTAATAACATGAAATATTTATATAAAGATATAGCAAAATGTTTTTAAACGTAAATTTTGTTGTTTGTAAATATATGCAACAAATAAATAATCACATATACATGGCATAGATATAAATATCATGAATCAGTGAATAACTGCTATTAATTATAAATAATTTTGTAACCACTTGAATTCTGAAGTTAAAGTTTTTCGATTACGGTATTATACTACAGGCCTTTAATATTTGTACATTTTTATGTTAGCTAGTTTAATGCATCTAATACTCTAAATCCACCAGCTCACTTTGCTTTCATACCGGATCTACGAGAAGTCAACGTTTATAATATAAAATAATATAAAGGGTGTGCATTATATGATTTGATATTAATAAAGTATTTTAGTAAGTGTTAAAGTAAAATGGAACCGTTTCAACAAGCCAAAACAGCAACATGGTCAGCTTTACCAAGTTTGATTATTATAACAATATAGCAGTATCAGGCTTAAGTTAACATATTATCAGAATTTACACGTACATGTACACGTTGCTTTCACTTAATGTTAAGATTAATTGAGTTTTCTACGACCGATGCATTGGCTTCACGTCTATGCATTGTCTGTTCTATAGTTCTATAAAATACAGGGTGTCAATTAAGTCTGGAACCTCTTTTTTAATTTTTAAACCACAATATAAAAAAATACCAAAATTCACACGTGCTTACTGGTGATAGTAACGCAGATATCTGCCCAATTACCGACCAGATAATCCCTTTGGGGGACGGTCCACAAGGAGTCAGACAAAATTCTTAAATAGCAGCATAGGACAAGTTTGGTATAAAATTAAAGGTCTTACTTAGCAGAGTACAATGCTGCAAACCGGACTTAAAAAGGTGGATTCATTCAGTAGTTATAGCTATTTGAATTTTAAAACAATTGAACAATGTAAATTATTAAGTATTACAAGTAAACACCAATTTTTAAGTACCTGTGATCAAAGTAAGTGTTCAAAATGTTTCCCTGTCATCGTCTGGCAATGTCCTAGGTGGTTGTAAAAGCCATCCACTGCATTTTGAAGGTAGTCACAAGGAATATCTTGAGCTTCTTGGACTATGAGATTTCTTAGGTGCGCCAAATCTCTAGGCTTAGTACGATAAACTTTATCTTTGAGGTATCCCCAAAGAAAAACATCCAGCGGAGATAAATCAGGGGAACGAGCAGGCCACTCTACTGAACCACGTCTTCCAATCCATCTGTGAAGGAATATTGTATCCAAGTATTCTCTAACAAGGAGAGAGCAAAGTGTGGTGGCGCGCCATCTTGTTGGAAATAAATTCTCTGAAATTGTCGACCAAGAGCAGCTTATAGTGCAGGAATTATCTCATTTTGGAGCATTGCTGGATACGAGTCACCATTTAAATTACCATTGATAAATAATGGCCCCATAATTTGATTTCCTATAATACCTGCCCAAACGTTAAGTTTCTGTGGATGCTGTGTATGACTCAATCTGCCACTTCCACATTCTAACAGTAGTTGTGTTATTGGTAATAATTATTGATTCCTGGCTTCAATTACTACATTGTCAGATGATGGGAGGGGAACATTTTGAACACTTACTTTGATCACAGGTACTTAAAATTGGTGTTTACTTGTAATACTTAATAATTTACATTGTTCAATTGTTTTAAAATTCAAATAGCTATAACTACTGAATGAATCCACCTTTTGAAGTCCGGTTTGCAGCATTGTACTCTGCTAAGTAAGACCTTTAATTTGATGCCAAACTTGACCTATGCTGCTATTTAAGAATTATGTCTGACTCCTTGTGGACCGTCCCCCAAAGGGATTATCCGGTCGGTAATTGGGCAGATGTGTGCGTTACTATCACCAGTAAGCACGTGTGAACTTTGGTATTTCTTTCTGTTATGGTTCAAAAATTAAAAAAGAGGTTCCAGACTTAATTGACACCCTGTATGTGCTGCCGAGGTGTCATAAGGAATTTTACAATACGGGAACAAACATTGAACGCACGTTATATTTAATTTCTCATATTCTTGTACATATAATTAATTTGAGCTTTTTGACAGGTATTTTTCCTGATAGCCTTAAAAAAAAGTATAATTGTACTTATTTTCAAAAAGCAAACAATTTTAGTATAGAACAAATTCGTCCAATTAGCCTACTCTCAGTTTTTTCAAAAATAATAGAAAAATGTATGAAATCAAGATTGATGGTTTTTTTTTTAATTAAAAATTTTCAGTCCAAAAACCAATTCGGTTTTACTGCAGGAATAGGGACGGAAGATGCTTTGGTGCAATTCGCTGACTCAATTTATAGTAAAATGAATAGGAATGAAAAAACTTCCGGAGTTTTTGTAGATTTTACAAAGGCATTCGACCTAGTCGACCATAATATTCTATTTGAAAAAATGGAGGCAGCTGGAATCAGAGGCGTAGCTCTACAGTGGTTTAAAAGCTTTTTAATCGGCCGGGTCCAGCAAGTGAGAGTGGACAATCACTTGAGTGCGCCTCTTACTGTAAAGGCCGGAGTCCCACAAGGCTCAGTCATCTCGGCTAATTTGTTTATTATTTTTATTAATGATTTGTTTAAAACAAAATTTTAATGGCACAGTCAGTGCCTTTGCTGACGATGTTGCTTATTTATATTCAGATACATGTAGAAATAACTTATGGGAAAAAACTTAATGATCTTAGACTTTTAAGAGCCTGGTCTAATAAAAATAAAATGTTAATAAATGTAAATAAGACTAAGTTTATCAATTTTGATTTTAAGGGCTTTGGTTTTGACGTGCCTGTGAAGTATCACGAAGAAACTTGTACAACCTTTATTACATGTAAATGTATTGAATTAGAAGAGGTAAATTTTTTTAATTATTTAGGTGTATATTTTGACCAGAAAATAAATTGGAAAAAAAAAAACACATATCTTTCATCCAAAATCAAATTAGAAGTAATGTTAGGAAGTTTAATTTTTTGAGAAATTTTTGTGACGAAAAGCTGTTACGTACTCTGTATTATGCACTAATTTACTCTAGGTTACAGTACGGTATTGTATGCTGGGGAGCAGCTCCAAAAACAAAAATAGACGAAATTAGAGTAACACAAAACACTTTTATACGTTTAACCTTAAGGAAAAAAAGGCGCGACTCTTCTTATCCTCTTTACCAACAATTAAAAACTTTTCCCATACAATATATTTTTTATTTATAAAGTATTAAGATTATTTTTTATAAGAAGTGGAAATAGAAATAATATTGAACAACAAAAACAATATGTCACAAGAAATTTGCAAAGAGGTCTTATCCAAAAACCCAAAGTTAATAAACTAGCTTTCAGGCGTTCATTTTCTTACATGGGTCCACATTTGTTTAATCAAATTCCAAATAAAATTAAAAAAATTAAAACCTTAAATGCTTTTTGTAATGCTATAACTAATTGGTTACTTAGTCAAACTGAACAGATAGATATTATACACAACAGATTAGTCTAAAATATTCTTAAATGAATTCATTCTTTTTCTCATATGCAAACTAAAATTCGTCCCCTTTATAGACAAATATTTTATTTGATTGTATTCTCTATTAATTAGTAACCAATATAACAAAACAGTCTGTAGAATCTTAATATTGTTTAGTAACCATCTTAATATATATCTTAATATATCTTATAATCTTATAATATCTTATCTTATCTTATATAATCTTGTAATATATATATATGTATGTTGATATATCTTGTATATCTTAATATGTCTTGATGTATAATAATATAACATATCTTAATATTAATTAGTAACCAATATAACAAAACAGTCTGTAGAATCTTAATATTGTTTCCATTACTCTAAAATGTTAAGATAATATTGTCATTAGATAAATTGTATTTTTTACATAGATGTTTTAAAGTCTTCAATATATTAGTCTTTTATGTATATTTAAACATTGTATGTAAGAATAAGATTGACTGAGTTGATTGAGTTTAAAATTGATTAAGTTGTACTCTTATCAACGTTTGTATTTTTATTTTAATGTTGATTTTAGTTAAATATAGTGAGAAGATTTCAATATACCGCAGTGATCTGCACATCAAGTCCTTTTCAGAGAAAACCGGACTGTTATCAGACCTTTCCTTGTTTATTGTTAGTTTTATCTAACCACGCAACTTGTTAATGTGGTTAGATTATATTCCTTAATAATCTTGTTTGTAAAGTTTATATTTTTTTGGAATAAATCTCATTATCTCATTATCTCACTTCGATTCAACATATTCTTGCCCCTATATAAGAAACTTTATGTCTGCTTTAAGTTAATAAAAAGGTGTTTAGCTTTTAACGACGGTAATTTATAAATATCATTTGAAGTAAGAATTGTCTCTTTTCTTATTTTACTACTAAAAGTTTACGGCTATTAGTTACTAGAAGAATAAAGTGACATGAACTGCATGTAAGGTTCTTAATTGTAAAGAGCATCGATATTTGTTTAAAGTAATAAGTTAATATTTTATTAAAATACTTAGTTTGTTAATGAACCTGATTTTGCTGTGCTTACTTCCAAATACGGGTTATTTAATGACAGTTTTGTTATAAATATTAAACTCTTATTACTTTAAGCCGACCACTTCATACCATAGTATCATATATGAACTAACTCTTAAAGTCATGATCTAAAATTGCTCTCAAAGTAATTCATACTACTCTATTTCCATTCTCTTGAGTTGCTAACTATGAAGCCTGGGCAACGGACAAAACATTATTTATTATTTGTTTACATGTAATTTTAATTATTTATTTATTAACTATCATTTCCACCATTACTGTATTTAGATCATGGTCGTAAGTTTTATTTGTAAATATTTGTGTTCAAATCTATTTGTGTCTTAAACAGGGAGGTCACAAATAATACAGGTATTATTTAATAATAATACCTGGTTTCAGAAACCAAATAATACTGGTTTCAAAAGATCACCAATCCTTAAAACGAGAACACATTTTTTCAATTTAGAAGACCTTACTTATAATGTAAATTACTTTCAATTTAAATGTCATCATGATCAAAACTATATCTCCTCCTCTCCATATGTGACAGTTAGTTGCCACTAAGTCAAGTCTCCTCCTGCTGATATTCACATAACTTGAAGAATTTAAGATCAAGTCCTTCAAGTTTTTAAAACATTTTATTGTCCAATGTGTGTCCTAAACTCTTTCTTTGCTAAATCTCTTGCAGTTTATTTAATAATATAGTAAACCATGGTTTTATTACATAGGAACTTATAGGGTCTTATCACATAATCATATTCCATTCTTATCGTATGTCCTTCCAATGTTCACTCTCTTCAATTACACGAAAACTACAGTATAGCAGGACGATTAACAGAATAATGCTTTTTAATCATTATGGACTGGTTTGTTATTTAATATCCATAGATTTCGTAATCATAAACACAAACCATAGTCAGAAACGCACAGAAGATTAGATCCAACTTCTTGATAATTCTATTATGGACAAGTCTCAGTCTTACAGCTAAGATATATTTGCAGCTCTGAAACTTGTCCTTCTTCTTCACACACATTTAGATTTAGATTTAAAGATTAGATTTAGATTTAAAGATTAGATTTAGATAATGCTGTTTCAAATCCTATTGTACTATCTTTGGATAATATACCAGAATTTTGGCGAGCGTAGATGATATACTGCTTCAAAATTATATCTTTTACCATAGCAGTTTTAGAATTAATTAGGTGCACAGAAATAAATTACAGCATTATTATTATATTAAATCATTCTCGAGTGGGAAAATAAATTTCTTATGGTAATAAATTCATTCCATCAGCTAAAATTACCCTTTTTGGAGTATAAGATGGTGTAACGAGAAATCTTTCGAGTAGATGAAAGCTATTGCTAAACAATCATCTTCTAAATTTTTAATGTAACAGTTGGTAGTTCCCGCTTTAATTAAAACAGCTAGATTAAAATGTATTTGGAATTTATCTTGTTAAAAACTAGAGGGTATATTTGATTAAGAAATCAGATTCTAACTTTTTTTTGGACCGCTGGTATGATTTACTGAATAAAACCGAACTTGCTCAAGTTCTGAACGAGTTTTTCGTTTGTTAAGTTAACAAAGTTTTACAGATATTGTATTTATTGTGTCTATAAAATCTTTTTTATATACAATAACTTTTTTACTTAAAAAACCTTATGCTTACATTCTCGCAATATTATATTTATTTTTAGTTTTCAGAGTTGCAATTATTTTAATACCATTTGGTACGGTTTTAAAATGAAATTTTTTGGTATCTAGTAAGTAAGTAAAAAATTAAATAATTTTAACCTGTTTTTGTATTACTGTTGTACTGTAAGAAACAAAATTTTCAATAACTCAAAGGATTAAAATTTGTTTCATGTACTGTATATATTTTGGTATACTTTTATCTCATATTTGGGTTTATTGTTATTTATCCATTGCATAGTAAATATTAAAAAGGTTGTACCGTACCATATTAGTTATTTAAGTTTAATAAAATATTACAATTCATTACTTACTGAAAATAAAATAATATTTTGAAAAATATGCATGTTCAAATTTACAATCTCCGTAAAAGGTTTTTTGGAATAGCTTTCATGTTATAATTCATTTAAAACATGTCATGTTTCAGAAAAATTAAATATTATTACAGAATACTATCAAAGATATAATTCCCAAGTATTCAGAGTAATGTTTAAAATTAGTTATTTTTAAACATTTTACACAAAATTCAGAACAAAATTTAACAATTTGCAAAACAAAATACTTTACATTTAATATAGTTTAGTAATCATATTTAATAGACATTTTCATATTGATTATAATTAAGTATAATACAACTGTGTTCTTTTGTTTTTATGAAATTTTATGGTTCACTTCTAGAACATTTATTTTATCAACACATAATTTATTGTTTATTAATTAGTACAAATATAACTGGAACGTCTATTCGACCCAAAATAAATAAAATTATCATAATTTACCAATGTAACATTCAAAATAACTTTCTGTTTGTGCTATACCGAACACATAATAGTGAGATATTTTGTTTGTTTTTTATCAGAAAACATAACATGAACTACTCTTTTAATGTACGTAGTAACTGGAACGTCTATTCGACCCAAAATAAATAAAAATTATCATAATTTACCAATGTAACATTCAAAATAACTTTCTGTTTGTGCTATACCGAACACATAATAGTGAGATATTTTGTTTGTTTTTTATCAGAAAACATAACATGAACTACTCTTTTAATGTACGTAGTAACTGGAACGTCTATTCGACCCAAAATAAATAAAATTATCATAATTTACCAATGTAACATTCAAAATAACTTTCTGTTTGTGCTATACCGAACACATAATAGTGAGATATTTTGTTTGTTTTTTATCAGAAAACATAACATGAACTACTCTTTTAATGTACGTAGTAACTGGAACGTCTAGTCGACCCAAAATAAATAAAATTATCATAATTTACCAATGTAACATTCAAAATAACTTTCTATTTGTTCTATACCGAACACATAATAGTGAGATATTTTGTTTGTTTTTTATCAGAAAACATAACATGAACTACTCTTTTAATGTACGAGTACGTAGTAACTGGTAATTTACAATAACTTCAGCGATAAAATTGGAAACTTTACCTCATCGGAAACTCATAAGCATTTTTCCTTAGTAACCATCAAGTAATCACTTAGGTATAATTAATAAGACATACAAAATTTCTATCATCAAATATTTAATATACATTATGTATATATATATATAATATAATATATGTTAAACAACATTCAAAAAACTAATACTTAATCCGTAACTTACCAATAATCAGATTGTGTTAAGGACAGAAGAATTCCAGAGACATCTAGTAAACAGTTAGATACCATGTTTTTATCTAACGTTATTGTAATCATGAAGTACAAGAACAACAACAATAAATAACTGGTAACTGTTAAACGTCAGCAGCACTCTCAGTAAGGAAAGGACTGACTGTTGGTGACTTTGTTGTTTTGGCGACACTAGGAGACTCTCTTGGGGGGCCATTATTCTTTGTTACTATGTTCTATTTAGTAGCACCTGGAAGATACTCGCTTACATTGAGGGATGCTTAAGTTTAACTTAAAAGTTATTTGTTACTAAAACAGGTTCAAGGATAAAAAGGATATTTATGGAAAATGATCCATGTAGATGATTAATAGTTCAATAAATTTTCTAGCGCCAACAAACACTCAAGTACCTAACAATCAGGTCTTTATTTACTTAATGTTATAATTTTAAGATTATTCAAAACTATTTATATGTCTTTAGTAATATTATAATGATTCAAAATAACAGAAATGGATTTCTGGTTAATGTTTCTAACATGTGAAATAAAAGTGTACCGTACAGGAAAATTGTATTTGCCATAAAAATATTCTTTAAATGTTACTGCTGTGATAGCAATTATTTAATATAAGGACATTCCCAGTCTGAGGTTGGTCAGTAATTGGTTATGTAGGGATTAGCTACTGACAATGCCAGGTTTCTGAATTTTGGCGGATTCTATTACATTCTGGTCTACTTGAGGTTTTGGCCACTAAATGCTTCCCTCATCTAAGTTTACTGTCTGTATAACTGCATAATTTGTATTATTTCGGCCTTTTGAAGTTCATTCTCTAGAAGCATTCGAATCGATGTTTATCCTAGCCTCTGATGACTTCGATTAATGCCCTGCTCGAGTAATTGACGTATTAATGGTAAAATGTTAGTTCCACGTAAAAATTGCTTCACAGGCCATTCTACATGACTACAAGTATTATAAAAGTATTTAAAAAGTTATAAAATTATTTACCCCATGCTATTGTAATATTTTGTTAGGAAACTATTTGATGGAAAATACGATTGAAACCCTAACGGGAATCATCTTCAAGTATAAAACGTATATTTTCCCTATGAGAAATAAATATAGGAAAGATAAATTATTTCTGAAAAGAATTTTTATTTTACAAAAGGGGACGGATGTTCAACAGGAAAATTCCATTTTTACTTATATTGTTGGAGAGCCAATTAATTTATTCCATCACGATTTCGTTCACGTGTTCTTATTGTTGCTTTATCCATTTAGGACTAAATGAGTATTTTTTTTAAATTGAGTATTGCCGAAGAAAAACTGAAGTTTATTTTATTACTGGAGTATTTATTTAAAAAATTTAAATTAAATACAAAAATTGTATAACACCAATTATGATCGTTATTTAGTAAAAGAAAATTATGTAGTTGTAAATAACATAGACAATATAATTTAGTAAAGAATTTTATCTGTCTATACTAATAGAGAATGTAAATTATTAATGGCTTTAAATATTATTTATGATTTTCAACAACCTAAATATTCCAAACAACAAGTGAAAAAAACACGCTTGACCTATAACAAGTCGCATGCAGTATCACAGTTGCAAAATATGAACATAAATTCACTCGCTCAGCAACAAGAGCATCTACATTGCCTTTAAATTTTCGTAACGCAATTCCATATTTAATAGGAGGCATTACGCAACTGACTTATGGCAGATCTCACACGTGCCAGATATTAGTGTTCCAGTACCTACTAAAGTAGTAATTGATATGCTTAGTTTTTAAAGTACTAGAATGCTTCTTAATGAGTATGAAACAACTTAATTTGTCCAATTTATGACAGGTCCAGTAAAACAATACACGTAACATGATAATAGCCAACACAAAGAAGTAGTTCATGGTCTTTGTATGAATAGATCACGTAAAATTTAAAAGTTAAAAATTACATATTCCAAACCTCAACCGTTATACGGTTGCTAGTTCCCGAGATTTTAACTCCATTCCTAAAACATTTATAAAGTATATAAAGAAAAAGGCAATTATTTTTAAAATATTCATATTAAAACATTAGAAAAAAATACAAAAAACGATACTAGAAAACATTTTGCATTATGGGGAAACCTAAATTAATTACAGTTAATGCTTCCTAATCTTAGGTGGTTGCTTCAAATGTGAACTAGACTCAAAGTATCAAAGAGAAGTCTAACAAAAGTATTTATTATAAAAGGAATAGAGAACAGTTAAATTTAACAGATTTATTTACATCTTGCATTATGTGTAAAACGTTACCAATGAATTACTTTGTTTATGAGGCAGATCAAATACGTGTGCTTATTAATCATAGTTCCATATACAGTCTTTCATACGCATAAACAAATAGTTCGGGTATGGTATTTCCTCCTTCATGATTGATACAGTAATGTTAATTATAGCTAAATATATTGCGCAAGTAATAATATTCCCATCTCTTTCGGTATTTTTATAATGTAATTTACTAAATACGTTTCCCATTCATTGTATGGCTATGTATTTGTAACAACGGCAGTCAAAGAAGACAATGTTTACATCGAATAACTTTTGGATTAGATTGTTAGAAATTTTATACCATATAAAGAAACTGTGATGTATTTGGTCGATATATGCGTTTACATGTAAACACTACCTTGCTCTAGTTGTATTGAAAACCACGCCTAGTGTTGTAAAAATATATTGGAGACAGTAATTCAGCATTTTGATACAATATCGTAATACACTTAATTACTTAACAATTTATAAATATTTTTTTAGGACAAAAGTTCGGAATAGTTTCAGGAACATGGAGATAAGTCATCAGTTTAATGAAATATAGTTTAATATGTTATTCTTCCAAACCTATCAAGTTGACGATGTCACCATTACTTTAACAGCGAGTAACATCCGCAATGATCTGATCGAATTTGACATGGTTTAACTTTGTATAGTAGAAAGTCGTACTGATATGACTCCTGATTTAACGCACACTGCTGTGAATATCTAGAAAGTATAGTCTTAATTATTAGTATGTTTTAAATATTTGTATTTAATAATTTAATCTCAAAATTCAACAATCAATGTATGGATAAATACTATTTATAATGCTGTGTATAATAATGAATCAAATATATGAATCAAATATATACATGAATCTGTCAAATATACATGTCATATTGTCTAGTAAGGAACAATCTTAATATTGATTCTGTAAATGTATGTTAGGTCTAAAACGTTTTTTTCTTTAAGTTGTTGTATTTGATATTGTATAATTTTTCAGTGTTATTATTGTTAACTTATTAACTTTAGTATATACATATATATATATACTAATGGTAGTTATATTATATATATATATATATATTTTATATATATATATATATATATAAAATATAACTACCATTAGTAATAAACACTTGAATGCAATGCAGGGTGAGTGACCTACCGCAATGTTGAGCAAGGTCTTCTTGAATGACTAACAACCTTACTAGAGTTCCAGCGGCAGCCACCGAATACTATTCACCATCTGACACATTGCTTACTCAAGCAGAGTCTCAAGCTATTGTAATGAATGAAAGGCATTTCTTGGAATATAATTGTATATTGTATATATATATATATTTGACAACACTAATGAAGGTTCGAACTACTTTGAAATTTTAAACTTCGGATTTTATTCAGTTACATTAACTCCTCCCGTAATTTACGATCCCTCAACTTTTTAGCTGAGACTTTATGTCTTTTTTGACATCTGGTAGGTGGTTTGTAACGTACTTCCATTTTTGTATTGGTTTTTCATTACGTAATCATTGGGTCTTTTAATTTTGTGTTCGTGCCACTGACCTCCCTTCTGTATTTTTCAAGTTACGGGTGAAACTTTGACGTTTCTGCTAGTACGTAAATTATTTAAATCGTGTTGAAATACTATTACGCCGCACTCTTTAACGTAAAAATTAACCAGAGTACTTAAATTAATGAAAACATATAAATTAATTAAATACAGATCACAACATTCACTTTAAATGTTAAGTAACCTTATAAAATTATATTAAAAAGCAAATAATAATAAATAGTTGTATTTAGAAGACATATAATGAACTATTACAGTTATTTCATACATAAGACAAAGTATAATACAAGGAAATCTATAAAGTTCACAAAATGCCTTTAGAATGATGCTCTGCTCTGCTATCAAAAGCCCAATAACCATGATTATCAAATTCAAGGTCTCTTACTGAATAGGTATAGGTTCTTTAAATCCAACCAGTGAAATATTATAATGAAGCCTTGATTAGATTTCTCTTGATAGATTTCATTACTTGTTTAGTTTCAATACTTGTTTTAACAAGAAACTTCAAAGTTGAACCTTTGCTTAACAACTGGGTCACAACTGTTTGCTTACTAAGTAAGCAACAAGTCTTAATCATTAGAACTGACTTGAAGTATGCATTTTTAATGGTAATTGTAGATAAAATATTTAAAGAAAATTATTTTATGTTACCTTATTTTCTTACTTCATATTAAATCTCTAAACATGAACAATATTCATTACAACATTATTAGCTTGAATTTAGGTGTTGTGAAAGTCTTCAATAAAAATTCATTAACAAAATATTGGTCGTTTCATTGTACCATATTTTTTATTAACTATGTTTAGACACGAATTTTACTTTTACCATACAGGTTATTGTGTTGATAACATAGAATATTGTAATTTCCTATTTTAGCTTATTGGGCGTAAGAATCCAGGAATTACACCAAGTTTTAGAAACACAAATTTTGTTTTATAAATTTTTTTGGTTAGGCATATTTTTAATTTAATGCCTTCGATAATTATGCAATTAGCCCGTAACACTATATTTTGAAATTTGTAATTTAACTAAGCTAAAATATAATTACATCTTTAGTAACACGAAACAAAGATACCAAAACGCATCGACACCCGAACTCGAGTATCACGGCAAACATGCTAAGTGTACTGGATATAACGTAGCGATAGTAATCGTAAACTATCACATCATAGGATAAGTGTGACCATTGCTCAATTCGTGCTAGGTAGAACTATACATTCAGTAAGCTGAAATACCTCAGTATTAAATATATACGAATAGAATAAGTTACTTAGTTCACCACCAGATGAAATATATCCACTGATTCAGTTCACTCAATATGCTGGAAACATATTTATTAATAAGGCGCTGGACTGCTTGGTGAGTGGAATGTGAGGGGCAACTTGAACTATCAACAGGTTCATTCTGGTAAATAGGGTTGACTTAAATATAAGGTATTGGAGAATAAAGTCTAGACCGAGTTAGTACACTTAATTTATAAGCTATGATTCACAAGTAATATTCAAAATCGTTTACAGTGTGATTTGAAGGAATATAAAAAAAATCATGTAACTTCATAGTAAAGTGCCGTATTTGTGTTCTTATTAGAAAATTTCATTTTGGCAAAGGAGTGTTATATCATTATGATTATAATAATATTTTTTACGGATAAGTTTGGTGTGTGCTGGAAGGATTATTCGGATAATAGATGGGAAGTAAATGATAAAATTCACCTTTCAAAGATTATCTGTTAAATAAAATTTCCTTAAACAATACATTAATTTTTAATTAATTATTGTGCCAGTATTTTAGTTTTAGACATTATCGGTTCTTAGTATATCGGTTTATAAGAGAGAATGTTACTACCCTTAGCTGCAATGTAAATGTACTAAATACTAACGTTAGTTAATTATACATTCTATAATTGATAGCAAAATTTATATTTTATATGAGATAAAGATTTTTATTTTCACTATTTATTTTTCACATTAAGCTTTACTTACGTTGTATGACAAAACATAAGTCAACCAAAACAAACAGACTAACGGTCTACTATTTTATTGTTTACTATTGTAAAAATGGGATATTTAGTATGAATAATTGCACTTCCGTTCTTTCTTATATTTGGTTAAAATTGAATTTTTCATAATTTCTGAACCATACAAGTAATAAATTCAAGATGTTAAAAATAAATATTGTTCTACTTATTGTTTACAAAAAAATATTAAACCCTTAAGAATATTAAAGAAGTATGTACATCTAGAAATAAAAAAAAATCAGTTATTGAGTTAATAATGTTGAGTTTTACTTTTCCCGATAGTACAATTCAATAATTATATGTGTAAAATATAACTGTATTAGCACGTATATTAAAACTAGCTTATATACTGTATCTGGCGCTAAGTTTGAACTTGATTAAATATATTTTATATCTTAACTAAAAATGATTTTGACAACGTCAAAGCGTTCTCCAGTCTGTCCCAAAGTTTTCAACAACGTTTTTGTTTCTTCTCATTGTGCAACCGATTAACCTATTTCTGCTTTTGTACAACCAGAGAAGTGGCGATACTCTACTTGGAAGGTAACAGTAAAGTTGGAATGGAGACGTTACAATAAGCAGTTACTTTGAATCAGCAGTGAGATGGCTTATTCCATTTCACAGCTGTGCAAATTACAATGTATTAATAATCCAGTGCACACTTTACATATTTTAAAATTGCAGGAGTCTCAGTCGTGTATTGACCTGTCAATTAAACAAAATATATAAAAATTTAAAGTGTATGTACAGTATACCAATAAAGATTTTGCTTGAATATATAGTAAGACTTAATAAAAAAAAATACTTTTTGATTATAAAAGTATAATTTGTTAGCAAGTATTTCAACAATTTGGCAAAACATTGAATTAATTATTGAAAAATTCATACATTACATGAAATAGTTCAAAATAGTTCACTCATACTTGCCAATTACTAGTGTTGCTGGTATGGGGGTTATCTTAAAATGGCCAAAAAAAGCATAGTGGAACATTGCTGCCACTTGGATAGGTTACCGCTGAACGATCCTGTTATTGCCAGCAGCCCGCCTCCCCATCCATTGATAGCGAGTCGGAAGTCATCTTTAATCCGTTGGTCTCCAGTATTTTTATAAAGAGCTTCTGAGCCCTAATCTTGCCTTAGGAATGGTATACCATTTTACCTTCTTTTGCTGTTGTGTGTTATTGTTTGTAATTACATGCCTGAAATTCCTCCCGTTATCAAAAATAAATTTCGACAGTAACACTATTATTTAGATTGTTTAAATCGACATAATTAAGCGTTCATTGTACTCAGTCATTAAAAAAAAATAAACACCCAGTGTCATTATATATAGATTTTCATTGGAAAGGGCCTCATGGTTTCTTAAAAATACCTAAGTTATACATTTGATACACCTAAATAACTTCATAAAATCTCACTTTGACTATAAAAATTCCAATTCCGTGTTTAAGAACAGATTGTTCGAATATTATTTATTTCAGACAAATAAATTACCTACATGAGCAACCTATTAAAATATAAAACACATCCACACCTTTATAAAATACTAAACGATGTAATGGGTCATATGAAATTTAAATACATGAATTAAATTACTCTCTTAGTCATTTTTAACTAGTCTACTCCATTACCCCCTATATCATTCTAAAAGAGGATCCTTAGCAATAAACAAATGCTGTCATTAATATTTATTCTGATGTATTTATTTGTTTTTTGTTATTTACTGTAAGTAATTATTACTATCACCATTATGTTTTTAGCTTTGTGGAAGTGCTTACTTAATTATTTCTCCCACAGTTATGTTCGTTCAGGTAGTTTTTTGTTACAAACAGCGTACAATTGTTATAATAATCTATTTAAGTGGATTACCACTACATTAAACTGTAAAAATACATTTAAAAATTTTCTAAACCCATCAAATTTATTTACCTGTGTTATATGTGTCATGCAGATCATATCACAAACTTGACATAACTCCTCCGTTCTATAGGTGAAAGATGTCCACCTAGAAGTCACGTCTTTCATATCTGTCAATCCTAAACTTATATTTAAGCTCTTTTCCATTAATTTCAAGGTTTTTTTTCCTCAAGAATACAAAGTTATACAAGATAACACAGCGATTAGAGCAGTAGCCACTTGGGTCCGTACTTCAACAGGAAAGGGCAATTCAGATCAGTTTACCTGGTCTGACCTATACCAGGAAATAGAGACTCGATTGTTTAAGATGTTTTGAAATTACTTTAATAATACTGAAATACTAAAATAATTCTTGGACGTCCTTAGAGTCACGGTTATATTAATACATACATATCAAACACGTCTTTAGAATCACGTGTTCACTCAACAGTTGCTAGTTCCTACTTTGATTACAACACTTAGTTTAAACTGTGTTTTGGAGTCGAAAATGATATTATAAAAAATTGTCCAAGTTGAAAAGTTGCCATACCACAGTCCACTTGTGAGCTGTTCACTCAACAGTTGCTAGTTCCTGCTTTGATTACAACACTTAGTTTAAACTGTGTTTTGGAGTCGAAGATGATATTATAAAAAATGGTTCAAGTTGATTAGTTGCCATACCACAGTCCACTTGTGAGCTGTTCACTCAGCAGTTGCTAGTTCCTGCTTTGATTACAACACTTAGTTTAAACTGTGTTTTGGAGTCGAAGATGATATTATAAAATATGGTTCAAGTTGATAAGTTGCCATACCACAGTCCACTTGTGAGCTGTTCACTCAACAGTTGCTAGTTCCTGCTTTGATTACAACACTTAGTTTAAACTGTGTTTTGGAGTCGAAGATGATATTATAAAAAATGGTTCAAGTTGATAAGTTGCCATACCACAGTCCACTTGTGAGTTGTTCACTCAGTAGTTGCTAGTTCCTGCTTTGATTACAACACTTAGTTTAAACTGTGTTTTGGACTCGAAGATGATATTATAAAAAATGGTCCAAGTTTATAAGTTGCCATAACACAGTCCACTTGTGAGCTGTTCACTCAACAGTTGCTAGTTCCTGCTTTGATTACAACAGTTAGTTTAAACTGTGTTTTCAACTCAATCGTGTTAAAAGCTAGAGGAAGTCATTTGTGGAAGTTTAAAAGTTTCTAACTTGTTTTATTCACCCAGCAAGGACCAATTCTGGCTGGTTTATACATACCAATTGAACCCACCACTGGGGCTAGCAAAAAGCGATGTGCCACTTCAATCTGGGCAACCATATGGATGTCCAGTAGCGGCACATCACTAACCGCAAATGTTGAGATTCTGGGATTCATGGGCAATTCGATAGGTCTAGCCTACTGTGGAGGATGGCTGTGGGAGTTTGTGGGGTTTGTTCCCTTACCTCAGAGGCTCTTGATAACCTCAACAAGGATGTGCCACCGCTGTCTACTTTGACTGGAGAGGCTGGTTCACAGTTGGCCTCCCTTCTTCCGGGATGACTTTGAGATTTAATGCCCTAATTCTTCCTCATGGATCTCGATAGGAGGCGGACCCTACTCCCTAACCTTACCCATACTGAATATCCTATCACTCCGGAAGCAGCGCAAAGGTCCTTACAGGATTAAGTGGAATTTATAAGCTTCTTGTCCTAAGAGAACAAAAAAACTTGTTTTATTTCTAATTGATCAATTGTACGAATACTGTATAAAAGTAAACTTTCTTAAGCTCTGAATAAGGTATTTATTTGGTTGTTATAGTTTTGCAAAATATTGCATTAATTTTCAAATATTATAATTAATAGTCGTAATGTAAATATGAGCTTTTTGTATAAAATATTCCTTTGCAATATAACTATAAATAACATGAGATTTTCCTTTTTAATATATTATTTAATTCTGAATACTTTCTAAGTTTTGTATTTACTTGCTGGATTTGGAGGTTAAACTTTTTAAAACCCTTTTATATAGTTTTATAATAAAATTGATACTTTAATTTTGACTGTTGCATGTCTTCTAAGTTCCTAATTTATTAAATAATTTAGTTTGCCAATTTTGGAATTAATAGTAATACTTTAAGAAAAAGATTCTTCTAATAATTTTTTACATCTTAATGGATAATCACCATTTCATGTATTGAATAATATTATTATATAAATTCATATAGCCTAACATTATACTTTTTATTAATATTTACCAAGTTTATATTTAAAATGTATAGTACCTAACATATTAGTTATGAAATGTACACCAAATTTTCACTGGATATTGCTAACTGACAATAATATTTATATACGATATATGATTTAAAAATGTCCATTTAAAATACCCTAGAATAAATATACGAGCATTTTCCTTTCCAAGGATTTTTTAGAAAGACGTATTTATCATACATGTTTCTCATGGCATACAAAGAGCAAGACTATTATTATAGGGATAAATAAATTACCCTTAAGGGTTTAAAATGGGGTTGCACCCTCAAACAATTACTATACCTTTGTTTTCCACCTTCCGGATGTCCTAGAAACATAAATGTTTATGCCTCGTGACTTATAAAGATAAACAAAAAGCAATTTTACGACGGTTAATTACCCATAGGGATTTCAATTGCGTTGCATCTCCTAGAAAATACATATTTTGGTTTTAGTCTTCCCGTTGGCCTAGTACAATTAAGTTGTAATACTGGCTGCTTATGCTCTCAACAGACAAATTTAATATTTAGCATGCAAATCTACTACCTATAGGGGGTTAAATAGGGTTTCTGTTCTTAGGATACGTATATTGTGTTTAACAACCTAAAAGGATATAAAATATAATAATGTATACAAACTAGAAGTTAAAATTAAACTCATAATTTTTTTTATCAGCTGAATTATCCTAGTATTAATTTAAACGCAATATTATCAGTAATCTTAAAATTCTTGGTACACTTTAGAATGTACAACAAAATTAATCCAGGAATTAATCTCCGTAGTTTCATCCACACTTTCCCACTATATCTCCACCTTTATGGTCATTTATGTCTTGCTACTAGAGATCCGTAGGGTTGCCCAGATATGAGAAACTCATTAATGTTGAAGTCCCCAGTGTAGGTTCAACCATACACAAATTAACAGTCATAGAATACTAGAATATATTACACTATTTTGCTTGGTGGCTGCTGGAGATTATTTCCATATGGCGAGTCCTGCTGCTTATTGGAAATAATTAAAAGCTACTTATTACTCGGACAGTGTCAAGAATTCATGTAAAACTATCCCCGTAAAGGATTAATAGTGTAGTAATTCCATAAAGAGAATCTCCTGGTGAAAACAAACACTGAAGTAATAATTACAAGTGCTCTATAGAAGAGTCCTACATATACAAATATCCACATTATATTTTTATGTTTAAAAAATTTAGTATAAAAATACTATTAAAAAAATTAACGTTTCAGTAAATTTCTCGTTAACTTTAATGTTTTAAAATATAAATAAGCCTGTATAAATTTATTTTATTTTAAACTCAAAAATATAACAAGTCTTCCAGTCTGATATTTGTACGTGAAAGTGTTACGTATTACGTACAAGCCACTGAGAAAGTCAGGTTTCTAAAAAGTTGAGTAATTCTGGTTGCTCATGGGCTATATGATGTTTCGGGCACTAGATGCTTCCCGTGTCTAAAACTTTTGGTTCTCTTTTATAGTTTTTAGATCCGAAAAACATTCATTCTCTTGAAACTTTCGACACTATATGGTGGCCAGTCCACAATACGATGGTTCGGATCACTTATCTGCTGTCACGAGGTGAGATCTTAATGGTATGATATATTTTAAGGACATTCATAACGGCTAATATGAATATTAGCACTGATCCTCATATTTATCTACTCACCCCATGACCATAATGACATTTCAATTTATTAAGGCTGGAGTAAAAAAGTAGAGAGGCTTGTATTCTTATTTGTAATATTATTATTATTATTAGTGAGGCAAATAAGTGCGGGAATATGAGCAAATTATTTTTATAATTCGAAACCTATTTTAAATTCTTTGTCATTTACACAACTAGTTAGTAACTTTCGTGAGGTAATTTTTTGTATCGTAGAATGATATTACCGCCTATATACTGTGTATCTAAAAATAAATACATTTTACCATCAAACATTTTTCCATTATTTCAATAAAATTAATCAAGCCGTAGAATTTTATTAAGGCCTTTTACATTTCTTATTATGTTATTAGCACAGTTCTGTTAGTTATAATTACAATTTACAAAATAGTATTTAAATTTTAAATAAATTATTGATCAGCATTTTTTTTAACCAAATTTCTTAAGGAAAATTCTAGCATTTTGCAGTTTAAAGAGAAGGTACATTACAATTAATATTGAATTTTAATTTTAAAAATAACATGTTATGATAAATTGGATTATAAATAAAAAAAAATTATACAACTCTAGATATTAGTTTGTAGTTAGCAATCGTAACCGAAAGGCATTCTACTGCAGTACAGAAAGAATCTAATGGAATACAACATTCTGCTGTTCTGTCACGTGGTCTCGCCATTGTACGCCCATTATCCACTGCAGCACAATCTAATCTTCTTTGTATTGTTGAGCACCACTCGTTCTGCTTTTGTCGTGTTTGAACTGTACTTTTTATAAGAATGAATTGAAGGATTAAACCGTTTAGTTTATTTACCAGTAAAGGAACACCTGATGACTTCTTCACTACATATAATGTTTACTATACTAATAATTAAGTAACAAAAAAATGTTTGCCTGTCTACATGTTTACAAATATAGTAATTGTATGCTGCAGACTGTACGATTCCTAATATAAGTTCAAAATTGTGATGTTTCTCTTGTATTGGTAATGTTACTAAGTTACGTTGTGTTTTGCTTTAGTTCCTGTGCTATTTCCACTAGTTATGTGCGTGTCAGCGAAGCCTGTCTCTAGAGGCGATGACAAGATGTCCTTTCTAACTTTCTGTCTGTCCATCCATCCTGTCCAAGTATAGAATTACTAATAAACAAATACTCGTAATAAAACTTTCTGTCTTGATACTTCGCACTTTTCTTCATATTCCCAGTTCTGAGTCCTCTTCTAAAGATCTACGACTATTTGGTAGTGCTGAGGCTACTGCTGTCCACGACCAGCGGTTTCTTCCATTAGTGAATCACCTGTTTATAGGTACAAGATTATTTAAATTCTTACTTTGGTTAGCTCCAAGAATTATGGTCCTGGGAACTTTGAATATGTGAGTAAATTTCTTTTCTTAAAATGTGTTACCATAAAAGTATTCGGATCGTATATTAATTAGTATTAAAACTCTTATAATTAAAGTAGGTAGATTATATTATTTTTATATAGAACTTCTAGGGTCGTGATCAGAGAAAATGCAAAACATCTTCTACAAATTCCGTCTTGAGGGCGGTTTAAATAGGTATAATTCTATGAAATCTATGCTGTATTAATAATAAAACTTATAAAAGATGTACCGAACATTTTACCAAGTTGTATTAATGGTGTCATATTCACAAGGTATTAGTACGGCACAGAACGTGTCGTGTACCAGGCTTCGTTTAAACTGAATGCAACATTTTACGTCTATGGCACATTGGGTTGATCTACTATATGGCGGCTTACCTTGTGAGCAATGTTAAAATTACAGATTGATTGAGGTACGGTTCTCACTACCACCATGCGACCAACATTAAAATGTTATTAATAGTGAAATGAATCATCAGACGAACCTCAACACCATCTTAGAAATCAATGTTGCCCGCAAAAGCAACCTCAAACACAAGTATATAGGTTATTCCAATTTGAAATAGATCATGCAGGCAGACTCTCCAGATCTTCCATAGATAGGCTTCGTCAATATTTCGCCAATTACATTTAAGAAATTTTACATTTAATTTTCATATAAGTCTAAGACAAAAACAGCAACAAAAATTCTTCTAGTAATCATAAAATATAATTCATATTATGATGTAGATGTCATACATTATATTTGGAAAACTGGTCTATAGTTTTAACATATACTGCTATTTAGTATTTTTATAGTAAACTCTTACGGAGAAAATACGATTAAAACACAACACAAACCAATTTTAATTATAAAATATTTTAAGCCAGATTATATATAAATTTATGAAGAAAGTTTTCTGAAGGGATGTATTTATTTTCACAAAAGGGGTGGACGCTCGACGGAGAAATGCAATTTCTACGATCATTGTAGGAGCGCCAACGTTATTTACAGCATCACGCCGTGGTCCACATGTTCTTGTTGTTGCTTTACACATTTTTACTTAGAAGAATATTATAAAAAGATTTTTATTACCAACTTCAAAAATACTCATTTTATTTACAAATATTTACTGGATATATGTCAACAGTATTAAATTTTAAATATATAAATTTCAAAAAACAAATTGATTCTTATATTATGATGTTGGCCATGAATATTTTTGATACAACATTACTTTTTTAAAGGTACAGAACTTAGGAAATATAATTTTGAAACGCTTCTCTCTGTTTATGGTGAAAGTTATCCTGACAGAACCTTCAACACTCATGTGGTTGGAAAAATCTTCATCTTTAAATATTCAAGGAAAAATACACAATAGACATTTCATAAGTTGCATAAAACATTCCAGCGGCTGAGTACATCTGAAAGAAATCACCCGCCTACAAACATCACTATCTCACTATCTATTTCGTCTCCTCATTTGTGTACGGCATTTCGAGGAAATACAACACCATATTATTAAAAGCATTCATCAAAGAGTTTACTTGCGATGGCACCTCATACTTGTCAGATAATAGGTATCCAGTGCCTACTGCTGTACTATTTGATATGCTTAATGTATTAATGGTAGAGCAAGTACATTCCCAGTATAATCGTTTATTGCGTTACTTTGTGAGGTAAGCACTACTACTGTGTTTTTAAATAAATAAAAAAAAAAACATCTGCAAATGTACTAAACCACGTTATGAACTTCAAACAATGATTTTTTTCTATAACAAGTTCATGTTCAGGTTCATACATACAGCATGGATGGTCTGTCTCTGCTTATATAAACTTTTGAGTCGTGTTTCGTTGTCAGGCAGTTTGGAATCCACCGTCGAATAGTTAGAAAGGATAGAATGTAGAAGTTTGGTTTATATTGTTAATAAGGTACCCTTCGGAGATGTTAGGAAATGTCCAACTATTTATATTACTGTTTAGATAATTATTAATATATTGAGAGTGTTCATATAATCAAAGTCTAAGACCCCAAATAGATTTTTATATTGGTATGGGATTTCTCTCATAGACTAAATTTATCACAGTAATGCCCAGGAAACATAAATTTTCTCCGTTTTTCTGGATGGTTACCCACTTTAATTAAATGACCAAACCAGGTGCAGCAAACAGGACCTGGTGAAGTGCTTGCGATTTCTCTAAATAGCCATGAAAAACCTTGCACCCTTTGCTAAAGTGAGAAACCATGTTAACGTGACTCTGATCAAAATTACTTAGTAGGTCAAGGCTTGACCGATTGAGTAGCCTAATTAAAATTTCAAAACTTATTAAAGAATTTCATATATTCCAATCGGTGGAAAACTATAAACCTCAGGGCCTGTTTTCCTGCCCATTTATCCGTATTCTTATATTATAGGGTTCAAAATATTAAGCACTAAAATGTAAAATAACACTTATGTTGGAGCAAATAGGCACGGACTAGAAACCTATAAAACCGTCATTAAATCAAAAGAAAAAGAAATTTAAAATAACTTTGATAGTAAAACGACTTAGAAGGTGGCGTCAAAATTTTTACTAAATTTAAAATAAAGGAGGTAAAGGTTAAACATAATCTACTCATAATAATATATAAATGTGGTTCAATTAAAACAATTTTTAATGTAATTCCAATTTATATTATGAGTAAATTATCAATCATACCAATAAATTACTTTGCTAGCGAGGCAGATTAATGACTCATACCTATATTTATGATTTATAATCCGTGTACGATCTCGTACCAACGTAAAGTGTAATGATATTCGCTCCCTATTAATTAATTGTATTATAGCTAACTACATTGCATAACCATTAGTTTTCAACAATGCAGTAGCTATTTATTAAAATATGCCTTTTGTTCGTGTTTGCTACTTAATAAAACGATGGTTGAAACAAAGCTTAAAACAAATAGGAAATAATATATAGATTGTTTATATTGGATATATACATTATATATATATATATATATATATATATATATATATATATATATATATATATATATATATATATATATATATATATTGGAGCGATTGAATGTTTCTTGAAATAAAAATCGGCTATTACAATTTATACAAATTGAAAATAAAAATAAAAAGTCTGTTGACTTGTATTTGGTATTCCGATCCTATGTTAGTTTGGTTATTTAAACGCATATGTGACAGTTATGGCCAAATACAAAATAATTCTATCGTAAAAAGTGAGGGCTCTGTGGTGTAATGGTAGCACATTCACCCGGCAAGTGAGAGATCCGGTTTCGAGTCCCGGCGGAGCAAGTACTTTTTGTGATTCAATGTTATATATATATATATATATATATATATATATATATATATACACGAGTATATATCCAATATAAACAATCTATATATTATTTCCTATTGGTTTTAAGCTTTGTTTCAACCATCGTTTATTAAGTAGCAAAACACGAACAAAAGGCATATTTTAATAAATAGCTACTGCATTGTTGAAAATTAATAGTTATGCAATGTAGTTAGCTATAATACAATTAATTAATTGTATTATAGCTTGTATATATATTGGATATATACATTGGATATATTAGTTGTATATATATTGGATTAGCTCCAAAAAAATAAAGCTAATATATGCATGCAATAGGATACTTTCAACCAAATCTCTCTCTCACAAAACTAAAACTAGAATATACAAAACAATTATATGTCCAGTGCTTTTGTACGGATCCGAAACGTGGAGGCTAAATAAGAAGGATGAGAAAAAGCTTCTAGTTTTCGAGAATAGACTTTTACGTAAAATTTATGGGCCATCATATGAACAAGGGGTATGGAGAAGAAAACATAATAGAGAAATCAGGGAGCTCTACAATAGTACGGATGTAATAGGAGAAATAAAGTGCAGAAGACTCCGTTGAGCAGGCCATGTTTTGAGAAGAGAAGAGAAATGCAAACTGAGGAGGGTAATGTACGGTAACCCAGAAGGAAGACGACCCCGTGGGAGACCGAAAGTGAGATGGTGGAACCAGGTTGAAGGCTGATATGGAGAAGGTGGGCGCTTCAGAGGAAGATGCGGAGGACCGTTCAAGATGGAGGAGCTTTGTTGGTGCGGCTAAATATCACCTCCGATATAAATGGGCCCTGGGAGTAAGAGTAAGAGTAAGTAAGTATATTGGATTAGATTTCTAGAACATCCCCTGAAAAAACTTTCTTAAAATTAGGTAAGGAGTTAAAAGCATTGTAAGATATTAGGAAAGTACAGTTTTAAGAATAAATAAAATACTGAACTCAGATTTTCTTCAAATCCATACCCCGTTGTTACAAAAAAATAATAAAATAAACACAATAGAGGTTTTAAATTTGCATACAATGTCTTAATACATTTCACTGCTTAAAGTGAAGTAATATTTTATGGGTAAAAGCTCAATGGTTATAAAGAGGGAAATGTAGCCGTGTGATCAGTTCCCACGGCAATATCAATACACAAGTCCTCAAAGCCTGTCGTGTTGGTGAAGTCAGCAATATTTCAACAGTTACTACATGATTAAAAACCGCCTTGCCCAGATCGGACTCGGCATCGCTTATATTCATAATGTAGAGATAATAGTACCTATATCACTATCTGATGTACGCACACTGCTTTGAGCAAATAAAAATATAATTATATTGACATAATTATGTACGTAGGTCTTGCTTAAACCACATACGAGTATTATTGTGGGTGTTCAATGGCAAATCCTCAAGAACAGTTGGAAGGTTAACAGTCAAAAACCTGTAAATATATCTGGTCGTTAAGAATATTTGGTAAAAAAACTTACAAACAACTTATCACCTATTATACCAGCCCAAACATTTAAAGAAAACTAATATTGGTAACGATCCTGTGTCATTTCATGTGGGTTATCAATAGACCAAAGTGTGTGAGTTGTGAGAATTAACAATCATGGTTCTTTAAAACTTGGCCTCATCTGTAAAAACACCTTACTCAAGAAATTTTTATTCCCACATTTTTGTATAAACCACTGACAAAGCTGGATTTTAGGATGGTAATCACGAGGTTAACAGTGAGAGAACTCGTTTTGCGTTGTAAGGATGAAGTTGTTGTTCACGTAGTATAGTCCAGACTGTGTTATTGCTAACATTGAACTGCAAATAAATTTCTCTAGTACTTTTGTTTTGGTAGTCTGATATGACATCCAATATGAATTCTCTTCCATTTTAGGAGTTCTTACTAAAACCTGTCGGCCTGAGTTACCTGGTTTTTGGTGTGAAAAGCTTCCTGTCTCTGCAAGTCGTCGATAAATTGTTCAAAACAGTTTTTATTACAACGTAACACACGATTTGGGAAACGTTCCTGATGCAGTCCTTCCTCGCTGCAGTACCACTACAATTAGCAGAAACATAAACATTTAATAGCTTAGTATTTTTCGATACCTCGCAACTCGGTATTTTTCGATACCTAGCAACTCGTTATTCGCACTCATCGATACCTCGCAACTCGGTATACTTCGATATCACGTAACTCGTTTTTTTCGATACCTCGCAACTCGGTTTTTTATTCGAGACCTCCAATTTCGGTTTTTTTTTCATACCTCGCAACTCGGTTTTTGTTTTGGTAACTCGCAACTCGGTTTTGTTTTGATTACCTCGCAACTCCGGCGTAATTCGATACCTCGCAACTCGGTTTTTGTTCGATACATCGCAACTCGGTATTTTTCGAAACCTCGCAACTCGTTTATTCGTACTCATCGATACCTCCCAAACTCGGTATACTTCGATACCTCGCAACTCTCTATTCTTCGATAAACTCGCAACTTGATTTTTTTGATACCTCGCAACTCGGCGTAATTCGATACCTCGCAACTCGGTTTTTATTACGATACCTCGCAATTCGGTTTTTTATTCGATACCTCGCAACTCGGTAATTATTCGATACCTCGCAACTCGGTTTTTTATTCGATACCCTCACAATCTCGGGCGTAATTCGATACCTAGCAACTCAGTTTTTTTTTATTCGATACCTCGCAACTTGGTTTTTTCGATGCTTCGCAACTCGGCGTGATTTGATAACTCGCAACTCGGTTTTTTATTCGATACCTCGCAACTTGGTTTTTTTCGATGCCTCGCAACTCAGCGTAATTTTTATAACTCGCAACTCGGTTTTTTTTATTCGATACTTGCAATTCGGTTTTTTAATCGATACCTTGCAACTCGGTTTTTTTATTCGATACCTCACAACTCGGTAATTTTTCGGTACCTCGCAACTCGGTTTTTTATTCGAAACCTCGCAACTCGTTATTCTTCGATACCTCGCAACTCGGCAAAATTCGATACCTCGCAATTCGGTTTTTTATTCGATACCTCGCAACTCTCTATTATTCGATATCTCGTAACTCGGTTTTTTCCGATATCTCGCAACTCGGTTTTTTATTTGATACCTTGCAACTCGATTTTTTTTGATACCTCGCAAATTGCTTTTTTATTCGATATCACGCAACTCGGTTTTTTATTCGATACCTCGCAACTCGGTATTTTTGATACCTCGCAACTCGTTATTCGCACTCATCGATACCTCGCAAATCGGTATATACTTCGATATCACGCAACTCGGTTTTTTTTCGATACCTCCCAACTCGGTTTTTTTATTCGAGACCTCCAATTCGGGTTTTTTTCATACCTCGCAACTCGGTATTTTTCGAAACCTCGCAACTCGTTATTCGTACTCATCGATACCTCCCAACTCGGTATACTTCGATATCTCGCAACTCGGTTTTTTTCGATAACTCGCAACTCGGCGTGATTTGATAACTCGCAACTCGGTTTTTTATTCGATACATCGCAACTTGGTTTTTTTTCGATGCCTCGCAACTCAGCGTAATTTTATAACTCGCAACTCGGTTTTTTTATTCGATACCTTGCAATTCGGTTTTTTAATCGATACCTTGCAACTCGGTTTTTTTTATTCGATACCTCACAACTCGGTATTTTTCGGTACCTCGCAACTCGGTTTTTTTATTCGAAACCTCGCAACTTGGCGTAATTCGATACCTCGCAACTCGGTTTTTTGTTCGATACATCGCAACTCGGTATTTTTCGAAAACCTCGCAACTCGTTATTCGTACTCATCGATACCTCCCAACTCGGTATACTTCGATATCTCGCAACTCGGTTTTTTTTTCGATAACTAGCAACTTGATTTTTTTGATACCTCGCAACTCGGCGTAATTCGATACCTCGCAACTCGGTTTTTATACGATTACCTCGCAATTTGGTGTTTTTTTTATTAGATACCCCGCAACTCAGTAATTATTCGATACCTCGCAACTCGGTTTTTATTCGATACCTCACAACTCGGTATTTTTTGATACCTTGCAACTCGGTTTTTTATTCGATACCTCACAACTCGGTATTTTTCGGTACCTCGCAACTCGTTATTCTTCGATACCTCGCAACTGGGCAAAATTCGATACCTCGCAATTCGGTTTTTTATTCGATACCTTGCAACTCTCTATTCTTCGATAACTCGTAACTCGGTTTTTTCGATACCTCGCAACTTGTTTTTTTATTTTGATACCTTGCAACTCGATTTTTTTCGATACCTCGCAAATTGCTTTTTTATTCGATATCACGCAACTCGGTTTTTTATTTGATACCCTCGTAACTCGGTATTTTTGATACCTCTCAAATCGTTATCGCACTCGTCGAAACCTCGCAACTCGGTAATACTTCGATAACTCGCAATTAGGTTTTTTATTCGATACCTCGCAACTTGGTTTTTTTCGATGCCTCGTAACTCAGCGTAATTTGATAACTCGCAACTCAGTTTTTTTATTCGATAACTTGCAACTCGGTTTTTTTATTCGATACCTCACAACTCGGTATTTTTCGGTACCTCGCAACTCGGTTTTTTATTCGATACCTCGCAACTCGTTATTCTTTGATACCTCGCAACTCAGCAAAATTCGATACCTCGCAATTCGGTTTTTTATTCGATACCCTTGCAACTCTCTATTCTTCGATAACTCGTAACTCGGTTTTTTCGATACCTCGCAACTTGTTTTTTTATTTGATACCTTGCAACTCGATTATTTTCGATACCTCGCAAATTGCTTCTTTTTATTCGATATCACGCAACTCGGTTTTTTTATTCGATACCTCGCAACTCGGTATTTTTGATACCTCTCAAATCGTTTATCGCACTCGTCGAAACCTCGCAACTCGGTATACTTCGATAACTCGCAACTCGGTTTTTTGGATATCTTGCAAACTCGGTTTTTTATTCGATACCTCGCAACTCGGCGTAATTCGATACCTAGCAACTCGGTTTTTTATTCGATACCCTCGCAACTCGGTATTTTTGATACCTCGCAACTCGGCGTAATTTGATAACTCGCAATTAGGTTTTTTTTATTCGATACCTCGCAACTTGGTTTTTTTCGATGCCTCGCAACTCAGCGTAATTTGATAACTCGCAACTCAGTTTTTTTATTCGATGACTTGCAATTCGGTTTTTATTCGATACCTAGTAACTCGGTATTTTTCGATACCTCGCAACTCGTTATTCGCACTCATAGATACCTCGCAACTCGGGGTTCTCGATACCTCACAACTCGGTTTTTTGTTCGATACATCGCAACACGGTATTTTTCGAAACCTCGCAACTCGTTATTCGCACTCATCGTTACCTCGCAACTCGGTATACTTCGATATCACGCAACTCGGTTTTTTTTCGATAATTCCCAACTCGGTTTTTTATTCGAGACCTCAAATTCGGGTTTTTTTTCATACCTCTCAATTCGGTTTTGTTTTGGTATCTCGCAACTCGGTTTTGTTTTTGATACCTCGCAACGCAACTCGGCGTAATTCGATACCTCGTAATTCGGTTTTTTTGTTCGATACATCGCAACTCGGTATTTTTCGAAACCTCGCAACTCGTTATTCGTACTCATCGATACCTCCCAACTCGGTATACTTCGATATCTCGCAACTCGGATTTTTTTTCGATAACTCGCAACTTGATTTTTTTCGATACCCTCGCCACTCGGCGTACATCGATCCCTCGTGACTCAGTTATTTCGATAGCTCGCAACTCGGTTTTTTTCGATACTTCGAAACTCGGTTTTTTATTCGATACCTCGCAACTCTCTATTCTTCGATAACTCGCAACTTGATTTTTTTGATACTTCGCAACTCGGCGTAAATTCGATACCTCGCAACTCGGTTTTTATACGATACCTCGCAATTCGGTTTTTTATTCGATACCCCGCAACTCAGTAATTATTCGATACCTAGCAACTCGGTTTTTTATTCGATACCTCACAACTCGGTATTTTTTGATACCTTGCAACTCGGTTTTTTATTCGATACCTCACAACTCGGTATTTTTTGGTACCTCGCAACTCGGTTTTTTATTCGATACCTTCGCAACTGGGCAAAATTCGATACCTCGCAATTCGGTTTTTATTCGATACCTTGCAACTCTCTATTCTTCGATAACTCGTAACTCGGTTTTTTTCGATACCTCGCAACTTTTTTTTTATTTGATACCTTGCAATTCGATTTTTTTCGATACCTCGCAAATTGCTTTTTTATTCGATTTCACTCAACTCGGTTTTTTTATTTGATACCTCACAACTCGGTATTTTTGATACCTCTCAAATCGTTTATTCGCACTCGTCCGAAACCTCGCAACTCGGTATACTTCTATAACTCGCAACTCGGTTTTTTGGATATCTTGCAACTCGGTTTTTTTATTCGATACCTCGCAACTCGGCGTAATTCGATACCTAGCAACTCGGTTTTTTTTTCGATACCTCGCAACTCGGTATTTTTTGATACCTCGCAACTCGGCGTAATTTGATAACTCGCAATTAGGTTTTTTATTCGATACCTAGTAACTCGGTATTTTTCGATACCTCGCAACTCGTTATTCGCACTCATAGATACCTCGCAACTCGGGGTTCTCGATACCTCACAACTCGGTTTTTTGTTCGATACCTCGCAACTCGGTATTTTTCGAAACCTCGCAACTCGTTATTCGTACTCATCGATACCTCGCAACTCGGTATACATCGATATCTCGCAACTCGGGTTTTTTTTTTCGATACCTCGCAACTCGGCGTAATTTGATAACTCGCAACTCGGTTTTTTATTCGATACCTCGCAACTCGGTATTTTTGATACCTCGCAACTCGTTATTCGCACTCGTCGAAACCTCGCAACTCGGTATACTTCGATATCTCGCAACTCGGTTTTTCGATACCTTGCAACTCGGTTTTTTATTCGATACCTCGCAACTCGGCGTAATTCGATACCTAGCAACTCGGTTTTTTATTCGATACCTCGCAACTTGGTTTTTTTTCGATGCCTCGCAACTCGGCGTAATTTGATAACTCGCAATTAGGTTTTTTATTTGATACCTCGCAACTTGGTTTTTTTCGATGCCTCGCAACTCAGCGTAATTTGATAACTCGCAACTCAGTTTTTTTATTCGATAACTTGCAATTCGGGTTTTATTCGATACCTAGTAACTCGGTATTTTTCGATACCTCGCAACTCGTTATTCGCACTCATAGATACCTCGCAACTTGGGTTTTTTCGATACCTCGCAACTCGGTTTTTTATTCGATTACCACGCAACTCGATTTTTTATTCGATACCTCGCAACTCGGCGTAATTCGATACCTCGCAATTCGGTATTTATTCGATACCTCGCAACTCGGCGTTAATCGATACCTTGCAACTGGGTATTTATTCTATACCTCGCAACTCGGTATTTTCGATACCTCGCAACTCGTTATTCGCACTCATTGATACCTCGCAAACTCGATTTTTTTTAATACCTCGCAACTCGGTTTTTTTATTCGATACCTCGCAACTCGGTTTTTTTTTTATATACCTCGCAACTCGGTTTTTTCGGTACCTACTTAGTTTACTACATAAGGCATCAAAATGCTTACAACGGACAAGCTTCGAATCAAGAATAAATCCTAACAAGTTTTACTCCCTCCATATTAGCACCATTGCTGCACAAGCTAAAATCAAACCGCCTGAATCTTGTCCTGGTTTTGGCACAAACTGTTATGACTGAACCAATCTGACGCATCTGTTAAAAGGTTTCTGCGTTTGCAAAGTCCTGAGTTGCAAACAACGTCTAGTCATCGGAATACAACAGAATATTACGTGATACATACATAATAATAATAATTTATTGTTCTTCCGAAATATACAATACATTTAGTTACAATAACACATACATATTTATATGCAAACACATAATATACGTCACAACCAATAATATAATCACAATTACAATAAAACAAACAATCCATATATACAGTATATATATATATATATATATATATATATATATATATATATATATATATATATATATATATATTCACTTCGAGTATATAAAAGCAGAATTGCTCTGTTATATCAATTATAAGACTTCTTGATACAAAGTTCCTTTAATATTTCGGCTTTTTGCCGTTTTCAAAAAGGTATAATAAGGTATAATACAAAATAACAATACAGCAACAAAATTTACAAAAGTAAATAAATAAATAAAATATATAAAAATATATATATATTATTTTGCCATGGCAAAATTGTTTGTGGAATAAGCAATA
Organism: Homalodisca vitripennis; assembly: GCF_021130785.1. Taxonomy (NCBI): domain Eukaryota; kingdom Metazoa; phylum Arthropoda; class Insecta; order Hemiptera; family Cicadellidae; genus Homalodisca; species Homalodisca vitripennis. Next base: position 44,333 of record NW_025777171.1, on the reverse strand, counting down.
TTGCACCTCAAGACAGTGCCCGTTTTGAGGTTGCAAATGTTAACATAACCAACTGATCAAAATAGAACTCAAATATAATGCAATTCAAATCAAATCAAATCAAATATCCTTTATTTCCATCAGACATGTAACATGCATTGGATTGCGTCATAAATATTAAAAAAAACCACATGTACAGTTTTGTATCTATAAAATTATTATTAATCAATTATTAATATTTATATATTATAATTAATCAATTATTAAAACTAATTAATTTTACATCATACAGACTATTTATTTCCAATAAATTCACTGAGGGTGTAGAAACATTTTTCTATTAAAAAAGCCTTCAGTGATCTCTTAAAGACCATTATATCATTCACATTCTTTAGGTCCACAGGAAGAGAATTATAAAAAATTACGGCATTATAAAAACAGTGATGTTTGAAAAAAGAGGTTGCATGGGGGGGAATATTTAATTTGTTGCTATTTCTGAGACAGTGTCCGGACTGCGGAATTAGTGACTCGAAAATGCCCTGGTTTTGCTTAAAAAAGACCAATGTGTGGTAAATATATATACTTGGAAAAGTAAGCAGATTGAAGTTCTTAAAGTGTGATTTGCAGGATTCTGATTGACGGATGCCAGCAATAGCTCTCACCGCTTTCTTCTGCAAAAGAAAGACATGGTTTGTTCTGCAATTTTCAAAACCCCAAATTTCAACAGCGTATGAAAGGTAGGGATAAACTAATGCAAAATATGAAGTTAGAAGCACATCGGTGCCCGTGAAAGATGAAAGTCTACGAAGAACAAAAATACCAGCACAGACTTTACGTGCGACATGATTTACATGAAAGGAGAAGCTAAGATTCCTATCGACAATTAGGCCTAAAAACTTGACCATTTGCTCAGAACAAACCTCTGTATCGCCAACCCAAACACTCAAAGAGTCCATTGCGTCTTGATGAAATTGAAAAATCTAGCAATGTAGTTTTATCAGTATTCACGGCCAAACCATTACTCTGAAACCACTGGACTATTGAATTACACTGAACAAACGTATTTATCTCCATATTGAAACGACAAGACTCATCAATTACAAGTGATGTGTCGTCAGCAAACAAACACAACAAGCCCCTCGAAACACAACTGCTGAGGTCATTCACATACAAAATAAAGAGGAAGGGTCCAAGTATGGAGCCCTGTGGCACACCCGTCTTGACAATCTGCTCGTCAGAAAAGCATCTTTTCCTAGTATTTACGTCAACGTATGGAATTTCCACAACTTGTCTACGCTGACTCAAGAAAGATGACAGCCATTGATTTGCCAAGCCACGCACACCCACTCTGTCAAGCTTTTGCAAAAGAAGTTCATGCGAAACCATGTCAAATGCTTTTCTCAAATCAAAAAAGATACCAGTAGAAAACTGTCCTTCATCAAGAGCTTTAACAACTTATCCAAGAGAGCAAACATTGCCTTCACAGTTGAGCCTCCCTTGACAAAGCCAAACTGTTTGTCAAACATAACTTTATTACTCTCCAGGAAAGCCGTTAACCTTATCAAAACTGCCTTCTCAAACACCTTAGAAAATGTCGATCCAATCGAAATAGGCCTGAAAATTATCAAGTTCCTCAACCAGTCCCCTTTTATGTAACGGCTTCACTATAGACAACTTTAAAATGTCAGGAAACAGGCCATTTTCAAACGAAAAATTTATCAAATGAGCAAGTGGCCTAACAAAATACTCCGTACATGATTTAAGAAGCTTCGATGATATATTGTCGAAGCCAGAAGAAGCCTTTGCTTTTATAGATCTGATGATGTCAGATACTTCCACTTCAGAAACAGGTGAAAAGAAAAATGAAGACACCCCTGCACATGATTGTTGTTGAAGAAGAGACAACGATATGGAAGATGAACTTGCATTCGACACATTAATGAAGAAATCATTGAACAAGTTAGAAACGTCCTTCGGATCCCTAATAATGACTCCTTTACTATCCTTGATGGTTCGAGGGATATCTGCCAAAACTCTTGCCTTACTCTATGCTCGTTCACTATGTCCCACACAGTCTTAACTTTATTTGAGGAAGTCTGCAGTAAATGTTTAACTTTAGATGACTTAGCTTCCCTCACACTAGCCCTATATTGCCTCTTCAAAGAAAGGTATTGTTTTCTTCTCTCATCAGAAGAACTCAGGTCTTTAGTTTTATAATACCAATGCGCAACCAAATCACGTAGCTCAATTTGCTCCTGGGTTAAAGACACTTTGGCATTTGGAGAACGCCCACGAATCCGAACCCTTTTCTCAGGAAAAGCCTGAATGAAATAAAACTCTATAGAGGACATAAACAAGCTCATCTTATCATCCATTGTTCTAGCTGCGTAAACATCATGCCATGTTTCCCCACCCAGAAGATGTCTAAAAATACGAACATTATCTTCTACAAATGATCGCTTAAGCATAAACTTAGGGCAATCAGGACTAGATAAATACCTGACATGTGAGATTTGTGCATGGTGATCGGACAGTGCATTTATCACGACAGAGCAACTGAAAATGTCTTCAGAAAGATCAGTATATACGTGATCAATTAGGGACCGGGAGTTTTTAAATTCCCTCGTAAATGAATTTACTTTATTGCTTAAATCGTGAGATGCCATCATGGATAGAAGACTATCTACTTTCATGTCAGCAACAGAGAGATTAACATTGAAATCACCCACAACAACAGTTCTAACTTCTGGATTTATAATTTTTTGGAGGCAATCGGATATAAACATTCATAAAACATCTCATGTTCTTGCACTGACGCTGAAAAAAGGTTTCGGTTTATAAGCGGTAAACAACAAGAAGAGGAAATTGTCTGAACTGAAAAATCGCTGCCGCAAGCTCACACCTACCCTCCTGACAAAATCGGGAGACATCTAAAACATTGTGTTTTATTGAAGGTTTACTAAAAATGCAAACACCTCCCTTTTGATAAATTTTCCTACAGAAAGCTGTAACACCAGTGTAAACCATGCAGTGACAAAACCTCAAACTCAAAATCTCTCAGGTGGTGTTCAGATAAACAAATTATATCTACATTTTCGGCGTCAATAAAAAGTTGAAAATTATCAATCTTGTTATTTATACCCTGAACATTTTGATGAAGAATCTTTACAGTATCAGGTGGGCTATCCAGGTGTCCAAGATCTGCCACTGCAGAGTCCCCGGGGGGACCACTCATAAAAAATCTGTGCAAGGGGTCAACACCTTTTCAAAACCCTCAGACTGCTGCAATGCCGCAATGAAAACAGACTCAAAAAGCGTAGCTAGATGAGTTATACCTCTCCTATTGAGGTGTCGTCCGTCTCGGGCCAGGTCACGCCTCCCTACAGAGCAGTTAGCCTCCACATAAGTGACTCCAAAGTTACCACACATCAGCTCAATTTGTTCATTAAAGTGAAAAAGGGCCTTGTATGAAATTAGAATTGAAATGAAAATGAAATAGAAATGAAATAGAATTACTTCATCATACAAAAACTACTAAGAATAAAAAAACGTGTGCATTTTAAATTAATAATATTAAATCTACTTAATATGTCTTTATATTTAATTACTTTTAATTCTTTACTATTGCAGAATATTGAAGAGAAAATGTGTGTCTTCCAAACATAATAGCCATTATTTCAATTGTTTGATAATAAATCTAATTTAACGGTAAATTCTTTATTTCATCTGTAATAACATGGTAATAAATATCATTAATAAAAATTATAAACAGAAATGGCCCCAGAACTCAACAACCTAGGGGTTTGAGGTTGTACCATACCAGCTTACAGATGGGTTCCTTTTGTTTTTGAGTTTCAGATAATTAATGTAGTCTTTCTGAAAGTTTTTGTCAACTAGAAAAAACAAAGGACAGTTACCTCGACGATGAATCAACCAATTCTCAAAGTTTAAACCAAAAGGAGCTCAGTGCTAAGTTTGAGATTATAACGTATCAAAGGAAGCTGCTGAATCTTTTGCTTTGAGGTTAGATGAAAACACTTAATTGAATAAGGGACAAACATAACATTTTATTGTACTAGGGATAAAGAATACTCCGCAACTCGGTTTTTGGATATCTTGCAACTCGGTTTTTTATTCGATACCTCGCAACTCGGCGTAATTCGATACCTAGCAACTCGGTTTTTTTTTTTTCGATACCTCGCAACTCGGTATTTTTGATACCTCGCAACTCGGCGTAATTTGATAACTCGCAATTAGGTTTTTTATTCGATACCTAGTAACTCGGTATTTTTCGATACCTCGCAACTCGTTATTCGCACTCATAGATACCTCGCAACTCGGGGTTCTCGATACCTCACAACTCGGTTTTTTGTTCGATACCTCGCAACTCGGTATTTTTCGAAACCTCGCAACTCGTTATTCGTACTCATCGATACCTCGCAACTCGGTATACATCGATATCTCGCAACTCGGGTTTTTTTCGATACCTCGCAACTCGGCGTAATTTGATAACTCGCAACTCGGTTTTTTATTCGATACCTCGCAACTCGGTATTTTTGATACCTCGCAACTCGTTATTCGCACTCGTCGAAACCTCGCAACTCGGTATACTTCGATATCTCGCAACTCGGTTTTTCGATACCTTGCAACTCGGTTTTTTTATTCGATACCTCGCAACTCGGCGTAATTTGATACCTAGCAACTCGGTTTTTTATTCGATACCTCGCAACTTGGTTTTTTTCGATGCCTCGCAACTCGGCGTAATTTGATAACTCGCAATTAGGTTTTTTATTTGATACCTCGCAACTTGGTTTTTTTCGATGCCTCGCAACTCAGCGTAATTTGATAACTCGCAACTCAGTTTTTTTATTCGATAACTTGCAATTTCGGTTTTTATTCGATACCTAGTAACTCGGTATTTTTCGATACCTCGCAACTCGTTATTCGCACTCATAGATACCTCGCAACTTGGGTTTTTTCGATACCTCGCAACTCGGTTTTTTATTCGATACCACGCAACTCGATTTTTTATTCGATACCTCGCAACTCGGCGTAATTCGATACCTCGCAATTCGGTATTTATTCGATACCTCGCAACTCGGCGTTAATCGATACCTTGCAACTGGGTATTTATTTCTATACCTCGCAACTCGGTATTTTCGATACCTCGCAACTCGTTATTCGCACTCATTGATACCTCGCAACTCGATTTTTTTTAATACCTCGCAACTCGGTTTTTTATTCGATACCTCGCAACTCGGTTTTTTTTTATACCTCGCAACTCGGTTTTTTCGGTACCTACTTAGTTTACTACATAAGGCATCAAAATGCTTACAACGGACAAGCTTCGAATCAAGAATAAATCCTAACAAGTTTACTCCCTCCATATTAGCACCATTGCTGCACAAGCTAAAATCAACCGCCTGAATCTTGTCCTGGTTTTTGGCACAAACTGTTATGACTGAACCAATCTGACGCATCTGTTAAAAGGTTTCTGCGTTTGCAAAGTCCTGAGTTGCAAACAACGTCTAGTCATCGGAATACAACAGAATATTACGTGATACATACATAATAATAATAATTTATTGTTCTTCCGAAATATACAATACATTTAGTTACAATAACACATACATATTTATATGCAAACACATAATATACGTCACAACCAATAATATAATCACAATTACAATAAAACAAACAATCCATATATACAGTATATATATATATATATATATATATATATATATATATATATATATATATATATTCACTTCGAGTATATAAAAGCAGAATTGCTCTGTTATATCAATTATAAGACTTCTTGATACAAAGTTTCCTTTAATATTTCGGCTTTTGCCGTTTTCAAAAAGGTATAATAAGGTATAATACAAAATAACAATACAGCAACAAAATTTACAAAAGTAAATAAATAAATAAAATATATATATATATATATATTATTTTGCCATGGCAAAATTGTTTGTGGAATAAGCAATATTGCACCTCAAGACAGTGCCCGTTTTGAGGTTGCAAATGTTAACATAACCAACTGATCAAAATAGAACTCAAATATAATGCAATTACTTCATCATACAAAAACTACTAAGAATAAAAAAACGTGTGCATTTTAAATTAATAATAGTAAATCTACTTAATATGTCTTTATATTTAATTACTTTTAATTCTTTACTATTGCAGAATATTGAAGAGAAAATGTGTGTCTTCCAAACATAATAGCCATTATTTCAATTGTTTGATAATAAATCTAATTTAACGGTAAATTCTTTATTTCATCTGTAATAACATTGTAATAAATATCATTAATAAAAATTATAAACAGAAATGGCCCCAGAACTCAACAACCTAGGGGTTTGAGGTTGTACCATACCAGCTTACAGATGGGTTCCTTTTGTTTTTGAGTTTCAGATAATTAATGTAGTCTTTCTGAAAGTTTTTGTCAACTAGAAAAAACAAAGGACAGTTACCTCGACGATGAATCAACCAATTCTCAAAGTTTAACCAAAAGGAGCTCAGTGCTAAGTTTGAGATTATAACGTATCAAAGGAAGCTGCTGAATCTTTTGCTTTGAGGTTAGATGAAAACACTTAATTGAATAAGGGACAAACATAACATTTTATTGTACTAGGGATAAAGAATAATTTTTCCTATTATTCCGAAGAAAAATAGCTCGTGTTCAATATCGATGTGAAATGAGTTCTCGTAAAAAGATATCTTCCTATTTATATTTTAAAAAATCTTGAACAATATAAATGATAGTTTTCAAACGAAGTTTGAAATGTGTTCTCTTGCACCAAAGTTATACATTTGGATCCACCCATATCGCTAATTCTAATCTTAGCTAAACTAGCTGTTATTACTGAAAAACTCAAAAGCTAAAGTTTGTGGTGGTTTCAAGTATAAGACACGACGGAAAAACATGAGCCTTGTAGCTGTAGAGATGTGTTTATATTACCTTGTTGCTCTACTAAGAACAAATTATTTACGACTTCAGGACTCAGTATTACTTAATTTAAAAACACCAATTAGTAACTATAGTTGGCCACAACATATTCGACTATTTTGTACATCCAAGCACTAAAAACAATTTTGTATAATTATTTAACCAGGATTAGTTTATCCATTTCCATAATAATTTATTTGTCTATTACGGGCAACTATCGGAATTGACTCCAAAAAAAATGAAATCAGTGAACATAGGTTAGTACACAAATACTAATCATTGTGTTTAACTCGTTGGATACAAATTCTGGCAGCTACTTTCCTCTCTGACCTCAACTGATTTCATCTCTATGTATTGGCGAACCATAAAGATGTTTCCATAAAGCAACAAAAGGGCTGGATTGGATCATAATGCTTTGAAAGTAACATAGTACCAAGTGAGTATCCACATGTAATCCACTGATGTATTGTTATCACTTTTTGTATTAAGATTTTTAAGAAATGAGTAATGTTTTTCACTTACAATTTTCCTCTATTAAATATAAAATATCTGGGATGCTATGAAAATATAGGCCGCTGATTCAGATTCAAGATAGTAAAGACTGGTAAAAATATATCTAACAGTCTCTTATAGCCTAAAAAATATGTATCTAACAGTCTCTTATAGCCTACAAAATATGTATCTAACAGTCTCTTATAGCCTACAAAATATGTATCTAAACAGTCTCTTATAGCCTACAAAAATATGTATCTAACAGTCTCTTATAGCCTACAAAATATGTATCTAACAGTCTCTTATAGCCTACAAAATATGTATCTAACAGTCTCTTATAGCCTACAAAATATGTATCTAACAGTCTCTTATAGCCTAAAAATATGTATCTAACAGTCTCTTATAGCCTAAAAAATATGTATCTAACAGTCTCTTATAGCCTAAAAATATGTATCTAACAGTCTCTTATAGCCTAAAAATATGTATCTAACAGTCTCTTATAGCCTAAAAAATATGTATCTAACAGTCTCTTATAGCCTAAAAAATATGTATCTAACAGTCTCCTATAGCCTACAAAATATGTATCTAACAGTCCTCTTATAGCCTACAAAATATTTATCTAACAGTCTCTTATAGCCTACAAAATATTTATCTAACAGTCTCTTATAGCCTACAAAATATTTATCTAACAGTCTCTTATAGCCTACAAAATATTTATCTAACAGTCTCTTATAGCCTACAAAATATTTATCTAACAGTCTCTTATAGCCTACAAAATATTTATCTAACAGTCTCTTATAGCCTACAAAATATTTATCTAACAGTCTCTTATAGCCTACAAAATATGTATCTAACAGTCTCTTATAGCCTACAAAATATGTATCTAACAGTCTCTTATAGCCTACAAAATATGTAACTAACAGTCTCTTATAGCCTACAAAATATGTATCTAACAGTCTCTTATAGCCTACAAAATATGTATCTAAACAGTCTCTTATAGCCTACAAAATATGTATCTAACAGTCTCTTATAGCCTACAAAATATGTATCTAACAGTCTCTTATAGCCTACAAAATATTTATCTAACAGTCTCTTATAGCCTACAAAATATGTATCTAACAGTCTCTTATAGCCTACAAAATATGTATCTAACAGTCTCTTATAGCCTACAAAATATGTATCTAACAGTCTCTTATAGCCTACAAAATATGTATCTAACAGTCTCTTATAGCCTACAAAATAATTTATCTAACAGTCTCTTATAGCCTACAAAATATTTATCTAACAGTCTCTTATAGCCTACAAAATATGTATCTAACAGTCTCTTATAGCCTACAAAATATGTATCTAACAGTCTCTTATAGCCTACAAAATATGTATCTAACAGTCTCTTATAGCCTACAAAATATGTATCTAAACAGTCTCTTATAGCCTACAAAATATGTATCTAACAGTCTCTTATAGCCTACAAAATATGTATCTAACAGTCTCTTATAGCCTACAAAATATGTATCTAACAGTCTCTTATAGCCTACAAAATATGTATCTAACAGTCTCTTATAGCCTACAAAAATATGTATCTAACAGTCTCTTATAGCCTACAAAATATGTATCTAACAGTCTCTTATAGCCTACAAAATATGTATCTAACAGTCCTCTTATAGCCTACAAAATATGTATCTAACAGTCTCTTATAGCCTACAAAATATGTATCTAACAGTCTCTTATAGCCTACAAAATATGTATCTAACAGTCTCTTATAGCCTACAAAATATGTATCTAACAGTCTCTTATAGCCTACAAAATATGTATCTAACAGTCTCTTATAGCCTAAAAAATATGTATCTAACAGTCTCTTATAGCCTACAAAATATGTATCTAACAGTCTCTTATAGCCTACAAAATATGTATCTAACAGTCTCTTATAGCCTACAAAATATGTATCTAAACAGTCTCTTATAGCCTACAAAATATGTATCTAACAGTCCTCCTATAGCCTACAAAATATTTATCTAACAGTCTCTTATAGCCTACAAAATATTTATCTAACAGTCTCTTATAGCCTACAAAATATTTATCTAACAGTCTCTTATAGCCTACAAAATATTTTATCTAACAGTCTCTTATAGCCTACAAAATATTTATCTAACAGTCTCTTATAGCCTACAAAATAATTATCTAACAGTCTCTTATAGCCTACAAAATATTTATCTAACAGTCTCTTATAGCCTACAAAATATTTATCTAACAGTCTCTTATAGCCTACAAAATATTTATCTAACAGTCTCGTATAGCCTACAAAATATGTATCTAACAGTCTCTTACAGTCTCTTATAGCCTACAAAATATGTATCTAACAGTCTCTTATAGCCTACAAAATATGTATCTAACAGTCTCTTATAGCCTACAAAATATGTATCTAACAGTCTCTTATAGCCTACAAAATATTTATCTAACAGTCTCTTATAGCCTACAAAATATGTATCTAACAGTCTCTTATAGCCTACAAAATATGTATCTAACAGTCTCTTATAGCCTACAAAATATGTATCTAACAGTCTCTTATAGCCTACAAAATATGTATCTAACAGTCTCTTATAGCCTACAAAATATGTATCTAACAGTCTCTTATAGCCTACAAAATATGTATCTAACAGTCTCTTACAGCCTACAAAATATGTATCTAACAGTCTCTTACAGCCTACAAAATATGTATCTAACAGTCTCTTACAGCCTACAAAATATGTATCTAACAGTCTCTTATAGCCTACAAAATATGTATCTAACAGTCTCTTATAGCCTACAAAATATTTATCTAACAGTCTCTTATAGCCTAAAAAATATGTAACTAACAGTCTCTTATAGCCTAAAAAATATGTATCTAACAGTCTCTTATAGCCTAAAAAATATGTATCTAACAGTCTCTTATAGCCTACAAAAATATGTATCTAACAGTCTCTTATAGCGTACAAAATATGTATCTAACAGTCTCTTATAGCCTAAAACATATGTATCTAACAGTCTCTTATATCCTACAAAATATTTATCTAACAGTCTCTTATAGCCTACAAAATATTTATCTAACAGTCTCTTATAGCCTACAAAATATGTATGTAACAGTCTCTTATAGCCTACAAAATATGTATCTAACAGTCTCTTATAGCCTACAAAATATGTATCTAACAGTCTCTTATAGCCTACAAAATATGTATCTAACAGTCTCTTATAGCCTACAAAATATGTATCTAACAGTCTCTTATAGCCTACAAAATATGTATCTAACAGTCTCTTATAGCCTACAAAATATGTATCTAACAGTCTCTTATAGCCTACAAAATATGTATCTAACAGTCTCTTATAGCCTACAAAATATGTATCTAACAGTCTCTTATAGCCTACAAAATATGTATCTAACAGTCTCTTATAGCCTACAAAATATGTATGTAACAGTCTCTTATAGCCTACAAAATATGTATCTAACAGTCCTCTTATAGCCTACAAAATATGTATCTAACAGTCTCTTATAGCCTACAAAATATGTATCTAACAGTCTCTTATAGCCTACAAAATATGTATCTAACAGTCTCTTATAGCCTACAAAAATATGTATCTAACAGTCTCTTATAGCCTACAAAATATTTATCTAACAGTCTCTTATAGCCTAAAAAATATGTAACTAACAGTCTCTTATAGCCTAAAAAATATGTATCTAACAGTCTCTTATAGCCTACAAAATATGTATCTAACAGTCTCTTATAGCCTACAAAATATGTATCTAACAGTCTCTTATAGCCTAAAAATATGTATCTAACAGTCTCTTATAGCCTACAAAATATTTATCTAACAGTCTCTTATAGCCTACAAAATATTTATCTAACAGTCTCTTATAGCCTACAAAATATGTATCTAACAGTCTCTTATAGCCTACAAAATATGTATCTAACAGTCTCTTATAGCCTAAAAATACTGAAAATACAATCTTAGTTGTGTTGCTTAGTAGCAGAGCTAGACATTGTAGTAAAACCCTATCTTAATTTTAGCACACTATCAATGTTACTCTCAAACCCTCTGTGATGATATATCACGTACTTGTGTAACTGTGTCTGCTGATTTAAATTACGTTGAGTTTTGTATCAATAATTAACGCATTACCAAAACTTCGTACTATCAAAGCACATCATTACACAATAGTTAGAGATGTTAGTTATTACAGTACAAACAGTTACAGAGTAGAACTTAAATGTTCCTAAAATAGTGTAAAAACATATTTGTTTAATATTCCATGTATTTTATTTATTTTAGTAATATTTTATGTGCGAATAGAAAACAGCATTTCGATCATTATCATGTAATAGAATACTTTTAGCACTATTTTCCATCTATTTCTTTGGAAATAGTTTGTTTGATTATTAAAAATATTAAAATAATTAGAAAATAAATAATTTTATACATAAATGTTTATTTTAAATCTTAAGCGGTAGTAGTATTATATATGTATTTATAACCAGTACATGATATAAAATAATCAAGGTAATTACAGCTAATTAAGTAACATGCATAATTAAATTTATGGTGGGCGATAATTCGATATTAACATGAACATTTTGAATTCATTTAAGTCTTTTTTAAAAGATTTTTAACACAAACGTTATGTTCACTCTGTTTAAGCAAGACTGAGTCCTATGGTGATACTTGCACTCTATGGGATTTTGCTGAGCGTTAGAGACTATTTATCTACAAACTTAACACTTTGTATCATGCTCATTATCTAAAGATTGGAAAGGAAATAGTTTTTAATAATGTTTGTTATTATCAATTTAAGTGCAAAAAATGGTTTTTAAAAACTCCATAAAGGTGCTTTATGTTAGCTTTTTATACCTTCTAAGATTTTCAGATAGCAGTGGTACAAAGTTTTTAAGTTGTATTTAACATTGCAGAAATAAATATGAACACTATAACTACCACAATGCTTGGTATAAGATACCTATACCAAGGTACAGGGACATGTATTACACAGAGCTTGGTATAAGCTGACTATACCAAGGTACAGGGACATGTATTACACAGAGCTTGGTATAAGATGACTATACCAAGGTACAGGGACATGTATTACACAGAGCTTGGTATAAGCTGACTATACCAAGGTACAGGGACATGTATTACACAGAGCTTGGTATAAGATGACTATACCAAGGTACAGAGACGTGTATTACACAGAGCTTGGTATAAGATGACTATACCAAGGTACAGGGACATGTATTACACAGAGCTTGGTTGCGTTTGTCCAATATCACCCAACGAAACGTTTAGAGATGACGTCATTCACTTTAGACAATATTGTTATCTTTTATTTTATTTTATAGGTATTTCACAACATAAATTTAATTGAAACGTGTTATGATGTTGTCAATAACTTTGAGCAAAATCTATTCTTACCTGTATTTGTTGTTGAATAATTTTTAAGGTATAAAGATGGCGCACATTTAAATTTATAAATGTATAGAATTGAAGAGTTGCAACTGCATATGTTTACAAGGATAATTTCGGATTAATTGTAGTTTAATCACATCCAAATGTTTACAATATATGCATACAAAAATTTATGCGATTTTAGAGTTTCTTAATAAATAATATTGTTACGATTATATTAAAAAGTCGAAATTTAGAGTTAATGAGCCGTAAGATTTGTGCAACTTAAATATAAAACCTAATGATGCATTTTTAGCTAGACAATTCGAGTTGGCGGTCTCATGTGAAATCTATCTTTCTCCCCACTAAACTGGAAGGATACTTTTATTTTATACTCACATACATGTATGATATATCGAGTAGAAAGCAGTTTTTTTATTTTGTTTCTATAATAATTCCTTTAATTTATACAACGTTGATACGCAATTAAACATTTAAATTGGTGAACAAACAATGGCAAGCAATCCCAGTTTTTACTTAAAACATTTTTAGTTATGTTACAACTTAGTGAGAGTATACAATAGATATACAATTTCAAATTAGCTTGATACACATTTAACCATTCTAGACTTTTAAATTGAAAATCACTATATTTAATTTAATTACTCTTTTTTTCTTATAATGCTAATCAATTTTAGGGGGGTTTTGCGCTCGTTGGTAATGCATAGGAATTAGTATGAAGATCCTTTTTATCACATTCCGGTTTGTGGCTGCATCTCACTTTGTGTAACGCCAAGCCTCTTGTTGGTAGCTGAATAACAGTGTCTTTACTACCATTGTTCTCTGATTGAATCATTTATTATTTAAACTACAGTGGGATAATTACTGTACCTTAGTTTAAATGCATAACACATTAGTCTTGGGAATTTTATTTTTGTCTTTAGGGATGACCAACAAATAATGCATGTACTGTAAACATTGTATTTATATTTACATATAACTATTTACTGAATTTATTTTGGGTAATTAAACTTACTTTCCCTAATATTCTTGCTGGATATAACCTTTTTAATGTACTCTCATACCTTTATTGTAAAATTGTCAGTGTTGAACATTTGTATTGGAAATATTTTTAAAATAATTATATGTGTAATTTAGGCTTACAACGGCAATAAATGTTAAATAAGGAGTTATCACACACATTGCAGTAAACAAGAAAAACATGCTTTTATCAGGCTTTTAAACATGCCTTAAAAGCCGCAAGAATTAGATTTGTTGGCATAAAGCCAAACAGCCGAGAGTATCACATTCAAGAGCTCTTGCTGAAAAGGTGTAAGTTCTTTGAAACCAGCCAGCGAGAGATTTTAATGAGGCTCTGGTGACGCTTTCTTTGTAAGGTAATTAATTTCTTATTTAATTTTAATATTAACTCTTACAATAAACATCAAAATATATGCTTGACTTTAAAACCCGTGCCTACTAATATTTTATTAGTATTAATTTTAAGTCCCTTTGAGCCTGATTTAATTCATATAATATCTTTTGAAAATTTTGGATGAAACACACGCAGGTGGTATTGTTATTCGTTCGCAGACCTGGAATATTGAAATGTATTGCAAAATAATAGTGTTTGTAGGAAAGAAAATATTGTTTGAGAATACAAATGTTACAGAATTTCTTTTTCTTCACGCGGTACTGAGTGAGTAATTGTTGTCTGTTCAGGAAGCGGGTGTGGTGACGTTCTTTCTTTCCCGAAGTGAAGGACCTTTCCTTATAAACTCCTTGGTTCATCGAAGAACGTGTGGGGGGGGGAGCCGGCAAAGCTCAGTACACGTATTACAAATAGTTTCTGTTAAAGTTGGTGTGGTTACCTGGTTTTTTTTAGGTAACTGGTGAACAAGAAGTTCATAAAAGAACAAGGAGAATTCCGGAAAATATTAGTACAAGTGGTAATGATTATCCGTTTGATGAAAGTTTCGGAAGCGGGTGTAAGTACGTTGTTCCCTTTAGTGAACTGATCAAAAGATCACAGAGTATAGAGAAAGCCGCGAAATACTAGCGATTATTATTCCTCTTTCATTGCAGTTTTGTGATTTTGTATTGGTTAAACAATATTTAAAATTTTGTTATTCTTTGTTTATAAAATTGTTATAATACCTGTAAATGTCATGAATGCCAGCACCCTGTTGCAAATACAGTTTACCATAGATGAAGTTACTATAAATATGCAAATATAGAACAATTGTTACTATATATTCAAAATAATAAAAGTGATTGAAATATTTTAAATATTTGCATTATAAGTTTGAATTAGAAATCAAAATAATAATGAACTAAATGCATAGAAGATTTATGATTTACAATTATGTTTTGAAAATAATTTTCTAGGCTTGAAATTCAGTAGGTAAGGAATTAACGTAATACTGATTTTATTTTAAGAATATATATATAAATTTGCCACTGATTACATATATAAGTATATATATATATATATATATATATATATATATATATATATATATATGTAGTAGACATCCCGCGGATTCTGGCGCTAACATGGGCTCTTATGGGAGGGAGAAATTCCCTCATTTGCTGGAGAAATCCCTTCATGTGCGGGAGAAATTCCCTGCTCACACTCTTATCCTATGAAAATGTTCCAAATTCTGTCGAAATTATCGTGTTTTTCGGTAAAATCGGTGATTTGGGGTGTGAAAATCGTTGTTTTTCGGTAAAATCGGTGATTTGTTGGGTCCGGTGAGGGAGAAACGAGGGACGGAGGGAATTCCAATATGGCGGCGAGGGCGGGAAAAATTGGCGGGAACAGGGGAACCTAACCTCACTTTCTTGGTTTCCCGCGTATTCATATGGCTGCGCCCATGATGAATTGGCGGGAACAGTAGAACATAACCTCAATTGTGAAATTGGCGGGAACAGTAGAACATAACCTCAATTGTGAAATTGGCGGGAACAGTAGAAAATAACCTCAATTGTGAAATTGGCGGGAACAGTAGAACATAACCTCAATTGTGAAATTGGCGGGAAACAGTAGAACATAACCTCAATTGTGAAATTGGCGGGAACAGTAGAACATAACCTCAAATGTAAAAAGGGCGGGAAAGTAAACTAAACAAGAGAAATAAAGACGAATCGTACCTTATTGTGTGATGATATAGAGCTGAGCATAGGGGTTCCAGGAGTTTAAAATAAAACATTTTTGGGTAAAAACTAATTTATTATACTATTTCTAAACAACTATTCACATTGGCACTCTTCACTCCCGCCACACAGATAGCAATATGTGGTGGTGACGTCATCAGAGGAAGTCTGTAACATAAATAGACCTGAGTTAGCCAGCTATGAACAAGAAAATTCCGCGCTTCCCCACTGGCTGGAATAAGCGCGTCCTTGATTGGATGTAAAATAGTATCTAAGCGCTCTGATTGGTGGAACCTGAGAGGCCGGCACTCCTTCCTCTCTCTCTCCCGTCAGATCCGTGCGGGAGGTCAGGGAGATAGGACGTGTGTCGCTCTGAGTTTTACACAATTATTTAAACAATTACGATCTTTTGATATTACTGGAGTAAAATAATTCAATCTAATACGTTTAAAATATATTTTTACTAATATTCATTTTAATTACCGTTAATACTATTCTTGTAATTATTTTTCTTAATCTAAATAGAAATTATCGTTACTAGTAGCAGTTAAGCTTTTTAATCATTTAGTTGCTTTTCTAACGTAATATCGTTTCTATAATACCATATTGTAAACATGTCTTACGAAAATATTGAAGTAGATTCTGAACCTGTATATATGGATATGGAGTTGGATCCTGTAAAAATTCTAGGAAGAAACGAGACTTACATAAAAAAAAATATAGGGTATACGGTACTAAGACCACCTTTAAATTCAATCCCGTCCCTGAAAACATTAATGAAATCGATTGGCTAAGGACGGGATTTTCTAAAATTGTAAATGAAATGAAAGCAAATTGCACTGATTCGGACTACCTCGGATTTACACTTCATAGTCTAAATTTAAAAAGTAAAGATCCGGGCTACGTGGCATTTCGACCAGCTGATCAGGTCAAAGACGATGTCCTTTTTGAAATTTTCGGGGGGATAATTCAAAGTAACGCGGACTCTGTAAAATCTAACCGATACGTTCAAAGTCGAATGTACGCGTGTCAATCTCCCTGTTGGTAGTGGTGGCCTCAGAAGACCAGGTTTGTACAATAATTTCCAAGAAGAATGTAAAGCACGTAAAGGTATCGTAGTTATTAAGAATAGCGATAGTCTGTGTCTGCCCCGAGCTATAGTGGTAGCAAAAGCCTACGCCAAAAAAGATCCTCAACTTAAGGCTATACGTGAAGACAAGGGTAAGCGACAAACTCTTAGAGCCCAAAAACTGATGACTAAAGTCGGGGTCCAAATTTCTGAACAGGGAGCGGGGGTCCACGAACTTTCAAAATTTCAAGAGCACCTCAAAAAATATAATATTACAGTTTACAACTATAACAGTAAGGGTAGGGACGTGTATTTTAACGGTAATAATGAAAGTGCTTTGTACAAAATTAACCTACTGTATCATAACGGTCATTATAATGTGATCACATCCCTCACTGCAGCTTTTGCGTGCCATTTTTTCTGCGAAGCATGCCATGTCCCTTACGACCACAAAGCTGAACACAGATGTTCAAATGTCTGTCCTGCGTGTCAGACAGTCTCTCCGCCCTGTAAAGAGGAGCATGGAGGAATAGTTTTGCCCAAATTGTAACATCACTCTAAAAAATCAAAATATGTTTCGCGGCTCACCAGGGTGAACGGTGTAAATCTGTTAATAAATGCAAACAATGTCAAAGACTCGTATTTCTGAAACAGCGTAAGTCAAAACATGTGTGCGGGGAAGTGTTTTGTAAAATCTGTAATGATTTCAAAGGCCCCAAACCACCAGTGCTACATGCGAGTCGACACAGGCAAGGCCCAAAACCGAAGACTTTCTGTTCATCTTTTTCGATCTGGAAACAAGACAGGACGAGTACATTGACGATAAAAGGGTTCATAAAGTAAATCTATGTGTCTCGCAACAATTCTGTTTCAAATGTATCGGTGGTGGAAATTGTGAACATTGTAATACCCGTACTCGAGTCTTTAGACAAGATCCTGTAGTTAAATTCATGGATTATGTGATGGATGTTAGAAAAAAATTTCAAAAACGTTTGTGTAATGGCTCATAACGGCCAGGGCTTTTGATTTTCAGTTCATCTTAAAGTACGTACTGGAACAGACAAAATTCACTCCAGAGCTAATTATGCGTGGCACCAAAGTAATTCTCATGGAATTGGACAACGTGAGATTTATCGACTCACTGAACTATTTCCCCATGGCCCTCTCAGCACTCAACAAAGCCTTTGATCTACCCCCAGAGAAGAAGAAGGGTTACTTCCCTCACTTGTTTAACACTCAGGCAAACCAAAACTATGTAGGGCCCCATCCCACCCAAGGAATACTACTGCCCTGAATCGATGTTCGAAAAAAGTTATACAGATTTTGAAAATTGGCATAATGACCAGGTCAACAAAAACGTAGTGTTTGATTTCCAAAAAGAACTTATTGAGTATTGTATTTCAGATGTAGACATATTGGCGCAGGCGTGTATAAAATTCAGAGCAATGTTTCTCGAAGAATGTAACGTAGACCCGTTCATGGAAGCCGTCACCATAGCCAGCGCCTGTAACTTGGTGTTTAGACGTAAGTTCTTAAAACCCAATACTATTGGCCTGGTCCCTAACAATGGATACAGACTTGTTGACATGCAATCCCCCATCGCTTTGCAGTGGCTGACTTGGGAGGAGGATCAGCGTAGTGTCCGCATTCAGCATGCAGGGCGGGAAAGAGAAGTCAAAATTGCCGGTATGAAAGTAGACGGTTTTTGACGGTGAACGCGTGTATGAATTTCAGGGTTGTTATTTCCACGGGTGCCCTAAATGTTACAAGTACGAGAGGGAAGTGCCCTTAACCCGACGATCCCTCAGACTCTTTGCATCTGAGGTACGAAAGGACCAAATCCAAAATAGCTAAACTCCAAAATTCCGGATACGAAGTTTATCGAGATGTGGGAGTGTGAATTTAAGAAAATGAAAAAAGATCCTAGATTGGCATACCTAAATTCATTACCAATTCTAAAACACGCTCCCACTTAATCCAAGAGACGCCTTCTTTGGTGGTAGAACAGGCAACGCAAGAACATACCACAAGTGTGCAGAGGGGGAGTCTATACAGTATGTGGGACGTATGCTCTCTCTATCCTTTTGTTAATAAATTTAAAATGTATGTAAAATCTCATCCTAAAATCTATGTGGGTGACAGAGAATGTAGGGGGCGAGGCATGCAGGCTGAAGGTCTTCTTAAATGTAAAGTCCTGCCCCCGCTAAAGTTGTACCACCCGGTTCTCCCTACACGCATGAACGATAAATTAATGTTTGTTTTATGTAGGACGTGTGGGGAGAGGACATGTACTCGGGTGACTGTGCCCACACCACGGAAGAGAGAGCATTGACAGGGACATGGACGATGCAGGAAATTAGAAAAGCTGTAGAAAAAAGGCTATACCATTTTAGAAATGTACGAATTATGGGAAATACGAGGTAGTGACATATGAGGATGGCGGACTCTTCACAGACTTTGTAAATAAATTTCTAAAAATTAAACAGGAGGCATCGGGCTACCCTTCCTGGTGTCTCACTGATCAGGACAAAGAAACGTACATTAAAAAATATTTTGAACATGAAGGTATCAGACTTGACCAAACAAAAATTGAAAAGAACGCGGGTCTTCGCTCCCTCGCGAAATTAATGCTAAATTCGTTTTGGGGAAAATTCGGACAGAGAGAGAACCAGACAAAGACATCGATAATACGATCACCCGACACATTTTTTCAAACTACTAACCAGTCCCGGGACACAAGTAAATACGGTTCAAGAAATTAACGAAGAGGTTCTCCTCGTAAATTGGCAAAACATAGAAGAGGTTAGCGAGTCCCTCAGAACCGTCAACGTCGTCTTGGCCGCTTTTACCACATCTCACGCGAGGTTAAAACTGTATGAACACTTGGAACAGCTACAATCTCAAGTCCTTTACTATGACACAGACAGTGTACTGTACATACATAAAAAACGGCATGTATAAAGTTTCCTACCGGTGACTACCTCGGGGAGGATGACCGATGAGTTGGTCGACTACGGTCCCCGGGTCATACATTGTAGAATTCGTTTCTGGTGGTCCTAAAACCTATGCCTACTTAGTGTGGTCCACAAATAAAAATTCGTTAGTTGAAGTCTGTAAAATAAAAGGTCTCACTCTAAATTTAAAAACTAGTAAACGTCTAAATTTTGAAAAATTAAAAGAAATGGTGCTTAGTGAAACGGATCCAACTCTAGAAATAACAGAAAACCGTATTAGACGGACAAAAGACAAAAACATAGTTACCGTAGAAGAGACTAAACTATTTAAAATTACTGGTCCTAAGCGTAAGCGGGAAGGAGAGTATGAGACACTACCGTATGGCTATAGTAAAGTTTCTAAATATTAGTATATTATAGTATACTTACAGTAGGTGTAAATACAGCCTCCTTCACTCTTCTAAACACAGACACCACAAACAATAACCTTCGTAGGTCAATGCTTTTCCCCCCTCATCCTCTTTAACTTCTCCCGCGATTGCTCGAGTAGATGCTGCTTCTCCTCCATCACTGACCGAGACTGAACCGCTCTCCTCGCAACCGCGTACCCCCACTACCACACAGCGTCCACTGACTTTCCTGTCGCTGTGCTTGCTACCGGCCCTCGCAGACCCAAAAGCCTGAGTGTGTGTGTGTATGGGCTCTGAGGTCCCGGACAGAGTGGTTGCGATCCTTCAGGTGGCCTAAACTCCATAATTCCTTGGGATCATGTATGAATGTGTGTGGCAACGAGGCGGGCTAAACCTCCCCATAGATGTACTCTTGCCGTGAATGTGCCGAGAGGTTCGTGGCCTTGGGGTATGAATGTGATCCTTCAGGTGGACTAAACCCCATAATTCCTTGGGATCGAGTGTGAATGTGTGGGAGATAGCGATGGACCGGTTCAGCCATGACAAATTACAAATGTATATAGTGTTGATATTACTGTAAAATTGTAAATATTGCTGTAAACACTTATCTTTGTGCAAAGTGTGAGGTCTCAGTGGGGGAGTCGGTGGTGGTGGGAGAGTAACCGTGGAGGCAGTGGTGGTGGTGGGAGAGCACTTCATTCTCAATCATGGCGTGGAACCCAAAGAGCCTCTATGATCTTTGTCTGCGGCAAATTGCCCAACACCGTATTGACTTCTTACGATATAACCAGATCCCCGAATCCATCCGTCGGGAAATTAAATCTAAACATCTTGAATACTGCTTTGAATTGGTAGTCAGATACAAAGAAGTTTACGACGGACGCGGACCTACGCAGGACTTTGTCATATGTGTGCTCGAGACCGTTCAGCTGTTTGGGCAAAAAGAATCGTCGACTGCGTATTACTTCACGGAAAGATACATTTTACACAATGCGTAGTTTATGGGAGTGCACATTGTGTAACAATCGGCTCTTTTACTATAGGACCGGGGCGTTGCATGTGCGATTATTCCATTGTCTAAGCAACAAGGGATGGGACAGTATTTGGTCACCGGGCGACAACCAGTTACTTCTGGACTGGCCCTAAAAATCAAATACTGTTTAACCTGGGCATCGAGCATGCGAGTGTTCGATGTGGGTGTTCCAAACCACACCACTTAGACGGCTATAAATACCGGTATACAGATTTCTTTTCTTCATTTACAAAATGGACGCTATAGCGAAAGAACTGCAACAAACCGGCTAGGAAAAACTATCCCAGACGCAGGGGTTACGCTGAAGGGACTCAATGATCTATACCAGGCTGACCTAGTAGAGATGATCCCGTATTCAAGGGTGAACAAAGGTTACAAGTATATATTGACAATGATAAACTGCTTTAGTAAACTTGCGTTTGCCATTCCTTTAAAAAACAAGACCGGTGCAGAAGTCGCCGCATGCACTAGAACCTATACTGTCTAAACACAAGATGAAAAACCTTCAGACTGATCAGGGTAAGGAGTGGTACAACACACTCACGTCAAAAAGCTAATGGAAGACAAATATAAAATAAACCTTTACTCGACCTACTCACATCTGAAAAGCTCTATTGTAGAGCGTCTAAACAGAACATTAAAAGAGAAAATGTATAGAAAATTCACGACACGTGGAAGTTACGAATGGTTCAGTATTCTATCTGATATAGTCAAGGAGTACAATAATAATGTCCACAGAACAATCGGTATGAAACCAAAAGACGTTAAACAGAAACACGTAAAACAAATCCTTGTTCCGTTTAAACAAAACCACAAAAAGAAAACAAAAAATTAAAATCACTAAATTCAAGCTAAACGATAAGGTAAGGATTAGCAAATACAAAGGAGTTTTTAAAAAAAGGTTATCTGCCTAACTGGACAAATGAAGTATTTTACAGTATATGCAATAAAACCTACAAAACCCGTAACGTACATTCTACAAGACTCTAAAGGTGAAGTATTGAAAGGTGGGTTTTATGAACAAGAACTCCCTCAGGTCCAAAACTGGTAATGTATATCTAGTTGAGAAAGTGTTGAGGCGGAAAGGAGACAAAGTACTTGTTAGATGGCAAGGGTTCGATAAAAACAGTGACACATGGGTGAGCAAGCATGACATCACCACACACTGAGTGTGACTGCAACTGCAGTCGTGGGACCGGATGCAGCTGCACCAGCCGCTGCGTGGGAGCGGATGCAGCTGTGCGCTCCAACGTCCAGGAGGGCTACCAGTTCAGCTCTGTTACTTTATATACTATGTCATAATAATGTGCAACTTAGTTTATCTTCGACAATGAGACTGATTAGTCAATCTGTGAAATTACCAGTGAGAAACTTTGACGAGTTTGTAGGTGGTGGTATGAATCGTACAAATAAAAACGGTCCTCTGCTACCTGACACGATTCGCGGATTAATTGTTGGACCGTCCAATTGCGGTAAAACGAACGTACTGTTTAACCTATTGGTAGATCCTAACGGTTTGAGATTTGAAAATGTTTACGTGTTTTTCAAAATCACTCTACCAACCAAAGTACCCAGCTACTATCCAAGATTATGCCGAAAGAGATCGGATACCACGCGTATGATGACAATGCATCTGTCATACACCCGAGTGAGGCTAAACAGAATTCAGTAATGATATTCGACGACATAGCCTGTGAAAAACATAACAATATACGAAACTACTTCACCATGGGTAGACACAAGAATATTGACACATTCTACCTAGGTCAGACCTACAGCCATATACCCAAACAGCTCGTTAGAGACAATGCCAACTTTATCGTACTATTCAAACAAGACGAAACAAACCTTCACCATGCATACAGTGACCACGTCAATAACCGATATAGACTTTGAAAAGTTTAAACAAATGTGTGCTCTGGCGTGGAAAGACAGACACGGCTTCCTGGTCATATGCAAGGACTGTGACATTGATAAAGGCAGGTATCGTATCGGAATCGATAGTTTCATTCAAGATCTATGATGGTAAGGATATACCACTACAATGACCTCCAGAGGTTTCTCAATCCAGAGATCCAACAAAGTCCATTCAAACCTATGCACCTGGTACTATGCCGATAAGAAAAAGTTTTGCGGTAATTACTGTAGCAGGACGCGGACCACATGGTTTTCTCTTCAATAGGAGGTGCTGGAGACATAAGCGTGTAGGGATGTACAGTGCTAGTCTACCCACCCGTAATCTTGTTAATGATTTCAGCAAGCGAACGGTTTCTACAATCGCGATATATGGATAGAGTTTGTGAAAAGAAGTCAAAACAAAGGGGTACCGCTCGAACTCGTGGTGTACCACGAGGACATGCTAAATAGTACGGTAAGAAATCCACAGAACATGTTATCCAGATTCAGACCGTTTCCCGATCAATTCGGTCAAATCGTACCGTTGAGAAACGCTCATGGTAGTGTAAACTTTGCGCAGACCTGTATAAGGATGCTCCAGTACGGGTGTAACATACCGCATGCAGCTCGCTGTATTCTCATTACAGAGAGAACAATACCAATCAGGAACCCTGTCAAGATCTACAATCGTGCTCTAGCTTCAAAGTGCTACATTGACATTAGCTACAACGTAGGTTACGGCCCCGTCCCAGACGGTTTACCGCGAGGTCAAAGGAAGAAAGATTTTGCTGGTGTAAAACAATCTTTGTCAAAGTCTGTTTACGACAGAATTTCTCAAATTGGCTTTACCGACCGTACCAATGTACTGCGATAAGTTCGGAATAACACTGCGTGACGGGACTTACTCAATTACAAATACCAAACAGTTTGAGGCTTGGAGGAGTTTTACAGGAGCTAATCCAAGTGAATTCTGGTTACTCAACTCTTACATGATTCACATACACAGTAGGGTGAACAGACCTATAGAGCATCTGAAACAATATATGGAAAAGCACGTGGAGAGTGACAAGTATACTGTAGCTGAGATACCCCAGTGGAGAGACGGATGGAAAAGGACCTTTGTGTTCAGGGACCCTGATAGACCTGTACAGATACCGAGAACAGTTTACCTAAGAGGGCTAGGTAACCGTGGTGTCACTAAAGCAGGTCGTACGCTTTCTAAGAAAGCATAAAAAAACGAGCCCTCTTCTTTAGACAGGTTGAACTGCCATAAAGTAGTTAGTATTAAAGTACTAAAACCGAGTCACATTGTCAGTTTAAAACAATGGCTTTCAAAGGAGAAGGACCTTACTCTCAGTATAACTCGTTTGAGGAAAGCTATAAAGCAAAAGTATAAACAGTTCAGAGAAGGAACTCTGGCCACAGACGTATTTCTAGAAAAACAGTACAAACCTATCCTGTCAGAGTTACGAAAAACAACAGGATCCGTAAAAACTGAACCGAAAACCGAACCAAAGCAAGAAGAAGAAGAGGAAAATGAAGATGAGGCAGCCGTACAGTTCACTCCGGACGTTATGTCAACCCCCAAAACACCTGCGTTCCTGCAGGACGATGATGTGCTTGAAGCAGGAACCGTCGTCACCAGACGTCAGTGATATACTCAGCACGAAAGAAGGACAACTCTCAGCATCTGCATGGATACAGAACACGTTCTCCCATCCACTAACCATAAGGTACATGACAAGTATGATGAAGGATATGTCAGGTAAACATAGTAAGATCGACCCATACGTACGGACCACGCTACGACAACAATACGCTAATGGTAGGAGATAAGAAGTTATCATTTGGAGATGACGGTAGCATACTCGTAGGTGAACGGTCCTACAGACCTACACAGGGACTTTATGAATTGCTTTTTAATCGTCTGCCTGATGACAAACGTTACAACGTTAAACGATATGAGAGCTTACAAGGATATATTGACACTGTCTTCTGCTCACAAGAGAAGTTACAATTATAAAAATCACGTGAACCGTAACGCTTCAACGAAATACAAAGTCATTATTTCTCAACTCTTCCCAAAGACCGGTAGTGGGTATAAGGATGTAGGAGCAAGCACCAGACCCTATCTACTATGATGACCCAAACGAACTGTGTGACAGACTCAGACTCCTCGTGTCCTCAGCAGAGACCGGTAACACGGGACATAGGAACGAAATAATAAACATTATCGAAGAACTCAAAGAATCAAAGACTATATCAGGTGATGGTAACGCGAGATTTCAGATCATTGATGAGATGACCATCAATAAGTTTGGTCAGAGGCCGCAATCTCTGAAGAAGCAAGACATCCAGAGAGTTACGAATACTGTAAACAAAAAGCTAAAGAAAGATGTAAGAAGACTGTACTCTCAAATTGCAATCCTTCAGAATCAAGCGCTTATTCAGCAGAATCAAATAAACAGCTTACAAAATACAAATGAAGAAGTTATAAGGCGTCTAGCAGTTCAACTATTTCACTGGATCAATAAGATACACACTACCGTACCTCCGGCTCGCTTCCACGGCGTCTTAGATGTTGATGAAAACACATATATTGACTGGGATAAGATATTTATAAAGAGCAATGTACAGGAGGAGTCTTCATCACTTGCACAATGAGTGTTTGACAAGTTTGGTCATACGGTCCGTGAAGGAAGTAAGAGAGGTCCGCCTGGACAAGGATTCAGTCTCACAGTCGATGGCAACTACGATATCAAGGGCAAGCGGTTATGTAACGTGGCCGACGCCCAGCAGAGTCTAGACGCTATAAACTTGCAGACCTTGAAAAATAATGTGGATAGCGCAGTCCTCAAGACTGTGTCTGACGTGTCGCTTGTATCCAAGAAAAATGTGATGGACGCTAAAGGTAACAGAATTAGCAACATAGGTGATGCTCTACTCTGGACCGATGCTCTGACTCTTCGTCGTCTTGCTAGGGAGGTACCCTATAAGGACACGAACAGCAAATATTACAGGTTTGACAACTACAGGTTGCGCATGATAGGTGATCCCGCGGAGGATACAGGATGCAGTGACGCTAAAATATCTTAAAACGAACACTCTAAAAAGAAGTAGTGATGGTAAAGTCTGGGAATGTGATAACAAAAGACTCGGACAGATGGCTGATCCTCTTCTCGCTGGCGACGGTGTAAACCTACAGACTTTGAACAGGAAAACTGAATGAAAAAACGCTGGCGATAGACAAGGACACGATCGACGCTAAAAAGAGGAGACTAGTGAATGTAGCCGATGGTCAAGGACCAAACGATGCCGTTTACACTCTCTCAGTGTCAAAAATCTATTGCCTGCTACTAAAAGTATTGCGGACGGAACAGTTATCTTTAATAATTACAGAGTTTATAATGTTGCCGAACCTAAAGAAGGTACCGACGCATGCACTGTAAATTATGTGAAGGAAAGAACACCGGATACGGATAAGGATAAATGGTTATTTGGACGTAAACGATTAAGTCAAGTAGCTTCTCCGCTGTATGACGGAGATGCTGTTAATAGAGGATACCTTAAAGTGAACACTCCGATACTCGACGGTGACACGTGGAATTGTAGGAATAAAAGATTGAAACTTGTGGGCGACCCTGTCGACATGAGTGACGCTGTGTCTGTTAATTATCTGGTGAGAGTGGTGAGCGAAGTCTTTTACGGTATGTACAAACTACTGGCTCCGACGCTAGACGCTATACACCTAACCGATAAAGACGAGTGGATTAGGTTTAACATTGTCGACCCATACTTTAAAGACCCAGTGAGCAGGGTGAGATCGAATCCGTGATGGTTTTATTTATATGTGAGTTGCTGACATTTTTACCGATGACAAATTTGTTGTAGAACTTAACGAATGCACTCTCAGAGGCACTATGTTGAGTATGACCAGTAGCGTGTTGCCAGGAGTCCCTGATGGAATTAGAGGAGGTTTCAGATATATAAATGGCCGTCTGTACTTTATAACAGACAGTCACGTTTCTGGAGTACGACGAGTTTACAGGAGTGGTTACAAGATCCGAGGCGGATATCTTTGACGTACTGCAGATCACATGTGTTAGGGAGACCCTGCTCAGGCAACTCTATAACGTATTACGGTATATAAGGGAATAAAAATGGGAAAGCACAAAGTAAAGCGAAACAGATTGAAACGAACCGTCAAGCGAGGAAGAGGTCTGGTTTCGAGCGCTTTGCAAAACGCCGGATCGGTCGCTGGAAATCTTTTGAACCGTGTGCAATTGACGCTCTACCTGTCGAACTCCATTTACCTGGTGGGTAACCGATACTGTGGTCCAGGTACGAAATTAGGGGTGAGATTGGCAAGGGGGTGATAAGGGTATAAATCCCTTGGACGAATATTGTAAAAATCACGATATAGCGTACTCAAAATAACAGGGGATATTCCGAACACCGAAGAGAAGCCGACAAAGAATTAGCCAAAAGAGCCTGGGAAAGAGTCAAATCGGCAGACGCAAGTATTGGGGAAAGAGCCGCAGCCTTAGCTGTAACAGGAGCCATGAAGACCAAAACAGCCCTCGGTGGAGGGAAGAGGCGGAAGAGCAAGCGAGGGAAGCCCAAACGTAAAAGGTCAGGGTATGTACCTCAAGCCGTATCCAAAGAGAGGCGGTGGGGTAAGAAAGAAGAGGAGGTGTTGCAATAAAAAAAAACGTCGATACCAGTAAAACCGTTATCAAATTACGAGCTAGTACACTACGCGAAACTACTTAATATTCCGAATTTCCGTGGAGTTTATATGAGAGACGCTCTACCCAAACGCCCACGATCGTATGAATCGGCCATAATTAATCTGGATAACTCGGCCGGTGAAGGTACACATTGGGTGTGTTACAGGAAGTTAGGTAACAGGGTATACTACTTTGACAGTTTTGGTAACCTAAGACCACCAATAGAGCTTATATCATACCTAGGACCAGACGTTAACGTACGGTATAATTACGAGAGAAGACAGAGTGAGGGCTCAGTAGTCTGCGGACACTTGTGTTTAAAGTTTCTCAGCAGTAATGTTTTCACTTAGCGGTCCTGCTCCACAGGTATCATGCGAGGTATTTCCTCCAATGGACGTGAGCGATGGTGATTACGAAATTGGTCTAGTTGACCTCTCCACATACTATACGATTCCAAATATTGAAACGGGAATAAACGATATGTTTTATTACGGTGACAATAAACAAATTCAAGATAGCAGAGGGGTCGTACGAAATTGAAAATATCGAAGAATACATCAAATCCCATTTAGGCGCGGATGTGACATTTAGTCTGAAAGGAAACAATAATACGCTAAAAATCCGAAATCACTTGTAATAAAATCATACACTTTGGACAGAGAACAGACAATCGCTCCCCTACTAGGGTTCAGTAAAAAAAACCACTTGAGCCAGGCAGGGTACACACCACATCCGATGTCCCCATAAACATAATGAATGTAAATACTATACGCGTTGAATGCAATATCGCACGAGGATCCTTTCAAAACGGTGTTGTAGAGGGACACGTGCTGCATGAGTTTCTATTCTGAAGTGGTCCCAGGCTATAAAATAGTTGAGAAACCCGCCAATGTAAATCTATTTACCGGTGAACGTTCGTAGAGTGAACAACATTTCCGTAACACTCAAGGACCAGGACGGCAGATTGATTAATTTCCGTAACGAGATAGTCTCACTACGCTTGCATATAAGAAAACAATAATGGGTCTAGTATTAGAGAGAGTTGCCGAGCCACACACTGGTCAGTAATCACCGAAAGGTGGCAGCGTTAACATCAAAGAACATAAAGTTTCTAAAGTCTCTAGGCTTTAAGTATGGCGCTTTCTATCGATAGAGTCCGGAGCAATGTACGATGAAGACGTAACGGGGGTGGGAATTTCATACCCATAAACCGTACGCCTCGTCTACGTTTAAGAATAACGATGAAATCAGAATACCGATTAGTCAGCAAGACATAATCACAGCACCGTTCGAAAGCTTCATACATGTTAAAGGGACGCTGCAGGCTAAAAAAGCTGACGGCAGTGCTTGCAATGTAAATCTAGTGAACAACTCGATGGCACATTTATTTGATGAGATTCGTTACGAGTTGAACGGTCAAGTAATCGATAAAACACGCAGTGTCGGCATAAACTACGACGATCAAAGGACTGGTATCTTTTAAGGAAAATGAAAAAATGAGTCTGGCTAACGGAGGGTGGCTCGGGGCGAATAATTCCGCAGACGCTGTTAAAGAGTTCAATTACGCCGTTCCCGTTAGGACATTGATGGGATTTTTCGAAGATTACAAAAAGGTAGTGGTTAACAGTAAACAAGAGTTGGTTCTTCTGAGAGCCGCCTCTGATAACAATGCTGTAATTTCAGCTGACGCTGCTACTGTTGATCTTGATATAACTGACTTGTACTGGAGGGTTCCTTACATTACAATATCAGACAGCCACAGGTTTTAAAAAGCTGTTGCGTATGGTCGAGAAAGATACACTGATTCACCTTCCGTTTCGATCATGGGAAATTCACGAGTACCCCCAGTTTGCCGTTGACAACACGTCATAGTTGGACAATAAAAACGAGTACCCAAATTGAAAAACCTCGTTACGTGATTTTTAGGTTTTCCAGACTGGAAGGAAGAACAATTTGAAAAAAAGACGCTTCCAGCTTTGATCACTGCGATCTACTCAATATCAAACTGTTTCTGAATTCACAGTACTTCCCGTACGATAACATCCATGGTGATCTACCCGCATTTTCCCTTGCTCTCTCCTTTCCTCTACGACATGTTTACCAGATTCCAGAGCTCATACTACCAGATACAAGGTGCCCCTACAGTTGATTTCAACACGTTTAAAAGTAAACGTACCTCTCTATGTTATTTGACTGCTCCAAGCAGAATGATTCAATAAAAACTGGCCCCGTAGACGTGGCGTTCCTGGAGTTTGAGACTAAAAACGCTATTGCTGCAAACACTGCGGCTTACTGCTTAGTACTATATGACTCACACCTGGCATACACTCTGCTCACGGGTAACGTTAAGCGGGTGGTGTAGGAGCGGTGGTGGGGTAAACCCTTATAAATAGCTGAATTTTTGTACGTGTGTCTCATTCTGTGTCATGGAGAAGCTAAACAGTTTTCTAAACGAGCCTGACTCGGTCGAGGCGACTCGATACTTAACATTAAAGAACGAACTACTCTACAAGGTCGAGGGCATGCGAAGACTCTTTGCTCGCTTTAGACCTACAGTTAGAGTGCCCAGTGACTCTTATAGATACGGCCATTTCAAGGAATGCGCGTGGGCACGGCCCGACGCTACGTCAGGTCCTGACACTTGTCAGTGTCACTATATGGATTCATACATTAGGGGTTCGATTACGATTTTGGATCAGTTAGCTGAAATGAACGATCCGTTTCTTTCGAGATTACAGTTTCTACTTGAACCCTTCCGTGATACCGCAACACAGGGGCTGTATTGTTTAGGGTGGGGGTAATTGTTAGGGTGGGGGTAATTGTTAGGGTGGGGTAATTGTATAAATTGAGCGACTCCTACGCCGACGTACATTACCTACCCAGTGTTGAACACTCTCGCAACGATGGCGCTATACATTTTCAGTTATAAGGAAGGAGAAGAGAGGAAATTATTGGGATACCTCGACTGTACTAATTGTACATCCTATACCGACTTTTATGATGTTAAGGACTTTAACAAAATTGAGGTTTGTTTTGAGGTAGTCGATGAGCCCGAGGAATACGACACGGATGATGAGGATAATCCTGTTTAAACAGGCTCTAAATAGGTATAGACAGGGTATAAAAGCCGGAGTGTACACTTCCTTGTGGAAGGACGGAGAGATGAAGACATGTAAATACCTCGACTGTGCTAATTTCACACCTAATAGTGCGTTTTATGATGTGACGGGTTTTGACAGAATTAGGGTTAGATTTTGCAGAGAGGATGATGTGAAGCTGAAAGGGTATAAAAAGGGTATCAAAGCCGGAGTAAACGTATACGCTTCCTTGTGGAAGGACGGAAAAATTGAAAAACAATTAAAACCATCAACTGTGCTAATTTAAAAACATCCCATGGCGACGCCTGGGATGTGAGGGATGTGAGGGACTGTGACAAAATTTATGTCTCTTTTTCGATAGATCCTTTCACATACGAATGGGAGGAGGAGGTGGAGGGGGAAGAACCACCTGCTAAAAAAATCTCATTGGTCAGAATAAGCGCGTCTCTGATTGGTCGAAATTCTCCTGTCCTAAAAGTAAAATTTGAGAATTTACGTCAGACGTTGGGATGGAGTCGCAGACTATGGACGTGGAACCCCACGCGGATTCCAAAACGTAAAGAGCGTATCAATGCGTTAACCGGGGTTTTTCTTAGATCTGTCTACTTTTTGGATAGTGATCTTTCAAAATGCGTAATTGTAGGGGTTTGTTTAAGAATCGGGGTGACTCTCTCGGGGTTCTCTTTAAGGGTAAAAAGGGATGCGTTTATTGGTCACACGATTGTGTTCAATCAAATCCACTCCCCTCATTTCAATTCCATAACCCTGGGCTGCTGGAGAATAAAACCAAATTTTATATTAAATCGGACACGGAGGAGGATAATCAAGGTCACAAATGTTTTCGGTCGTATGCACGTGTTTCTCTTTGACGGGGGCAGCATACTTATACGCTTAACGAGGCCGAATGGACTCAGTTTTACAAACAGCCTTCCTCTGATGTACATTGCTTCTCAGAGACAATTTTATTATCGAAGAGTCTGTACGGTTTACCATTCACGCACTAGCATCATGGTTGGTAGAGGGGGAGGACGTATTTGCAAAAGCAGATAGTCAGGGACTCCTCTGCTCCACAGCTCATAAATTAGCTCTTGAAGTGGCCTTGTACAAAACGTTGGCCCAATGGATGTGGCAGTAGTTGAATTTCACGCATTTCAAGGCAATAAAAGACCCTTTATTTCTTAAAGAGCTCGCGATCGTGGGAAACTCTTTTCAATGTCAAATTATATTTTAAACCACCTTTTCCTAGAGAACGGTTTGAGCGCCAAAAAAAAATCGTTTACTACAACAGCTCGCTGGCTTGAAGATAACTACCATAAAGATTTCTTGGGAGGAGGGTGATTTATCCCTACAGAGCTAATGTACTTCGCACTCTATGCAAACCCTTTTGCCGTGATTTACACACGCTCGCGGGTTGGAGAAGGCAGAGTTCTTGAGAAAGTTTCACGGTGATGTCCGTGAACTGGACGATATAGTGTGCGAGGAGGCCGGCAATCCGTGTAGCTGTAAAACAACACACAGGTTTGCTTGCTCGTTGCCACAACATACGTTCAACCGAGGATCCCAATGTGAAAATGCGCAATGATTGCAGCAAAGTGCCGTTTCGAGATCCTTAACAAACAGCTGCACAATACCAACGCTTATTAGTATCGGCGAGTGATTAGTAAAGGGGCGGAGGGGGGTTCGGCATTTAGTTGAGAATCCCGACGTGTTGGCTTGAAAGGACTCGCCGACGGGTCACATTGAAAAGGCTTCACCGAGTAAAGTGACTTTTGACTGTAAGGTTAGATACGAAAGATTCTAGAGCGGGGTGAGTGATTGGTAAGCTCCTAAGGCTGGCGTAAAACCTGTAAGTCCTGGGGGCTCTTTAACTGCTCTTACGGCAGGCCTAAAACTCCGTAAGACCGGGAGCAGTTGTGTGTGTGTGTGTGTGTGACAGATTACCTCTATGGCAGGCCTAAACTCCGTAAGTCCAGGGGTATGTACCTCGCTCTAGATGCTGTACAAAAATAAAAAAAATATAAAAAATGTAAAATTTCTCCGGTTAAGTTTTTGAGTCACATTGAAAGGCTTCACCGAGTAAAGTGGCTATTGAAACTTACAGGAGACAAAAATATGTTGAGGAGCGATACATTGTAATGGAGTGAATCGCTATCGTGTACAGCGGTGGTTGGGGCTGTACACAAATACTGGTCACATTGAAAGGCTTCACCGAGTAAAGTGGATTAGTAAAGTGAAAGAGTGAGAATAGGCCTACTGGGGAAACTCACTATAATCAAAAACGCACTGGGACCCCTTACGGCCTAGCCATTCTGGCTTACCGTGGTGTGGAAAACGTGGGTCACAAATTGCAGTTAAATGCGGTGGCAAGTGCGAGTCTCGGTGGGGGAGAGCGTCCGCGTATAAAAGCGCGGTGCATCGGCTGCAGCTGCACTTGCTGTGATAGCTTTGCTATGTCTGTGGCAACTAGTTTTACCGTTTTCGCCATGTTGCTGTTGGTGGTGGCTGGCAACGATCTCGAGGGTTAAATTATTGTTTTGATTATTTATTGTTCTATCGAGTTGTCCCTCAACACTGTTTCTAACATTGTAAAGTGTTTTTTTAGGAACAACCATCCACTTCAAACGGTTTTGCGTAGGAGTCAACCGATCCCTGTGCCCGGGGCTATCCGGGATCGATACTTTACTACGGATAGCGGGTCTATAGTCCATCTGAATATGGTTAGACTCACATTTCAATACTCTAATTTTTACTCCTTAGGTGTGTGTGGCAGCTTTTCTAACTTTATTTTTCTCTTTTTCAGAATAATGGTGATGATCGGGCTACACTTCTGTCCTTCAGCGTGAGGTGACCAGGGTCAGTACACTATTGTTACCGTTGTATTGTACTTAATTACGCATTACTGCAGTCCCTATAATCGAACTCTATTTCAGAACGAGTACGAGGCTCAGATCCAGAGGATGTTCAGGTCTGGGCAATGGGTGACCACTCGACGCGGCCGACTGCATGTCATAAGCGCCGGTAATTGAAGAGGTGATTACCGTTATCCTATTTTCCATTCGTGCAGTATTCGTGTCTGCTAAGTCCCGCAACCGGTGGCGGGACCCGCCATGTATTAATTCACTTGTGCTTTAGGATGAGTCTCAACCATCGACTCTCGGGTGGACCGGTGATGCTAACCCAAACATCCACTCTCCCCTCTGACATCTCTGAGGAGAGTCTAATCGCTGCTGCCGATAGGGCTATAGCCGAGGCGTCGACTTTTCCCGACGAGGCGACTCAAAGGGTGGTGATGGAGGAATCTAATTCCAGCTCAGATGAGGCGATTTCGGTTAGTATATAGGGCATTCATATTATATTGCAGGTGTTCGCTCTGTTTACAGAATCAAAAAATGAATATTTCTTGTTGACAGTTGAGTACTTCTTGGGACTTCCGACGCAACCCCTCGACCCGGAGTACAGTCCTCTGAGGATCTCTCTCAGTTCTATCGGAGGTTGAATCAGTCTACTCCACCAACAGTCTCGCCCATCAGTAGTGGCTCCTTCCACTCTGGTTTCTCCCCCGACCCCACCTCACAGGAGTCCCTCATATCCATGGAAGTGGCTGCCGGCTCGCCACCCCTCCTCTCACCACCATCTGCAGTAAGTTTCATTCCCTACATTATCCATGCACTACGTAGTGTTTCATCTGTTTAATTCGTTACCTATGTTACCAGGACATAGATCCCCAATGGGAGGCAATGAGGGCGGTTGTCAAGGTCCCTGAGTATAGTCGCTCAGGTGCAGGGCATCAGTGAGGGGGCCGTCTACGACACCGAACGGTGGATGGTGCGGAGACCCGAGGAGGAGGAAGTTCCGTGCCGCCGCTCCAGCCGCTTGGGAGGAAACCCGCGAAACGGGTTGGATGGTGCGGAGACCCGAGGAGGAGTTCCGTGCCGCCGCTCCAGCCGCTTGGGAGGAAATCCGCAGCATCCTCGCGGAGATTTTACCTATACGAGACAGCTACCCGCATGGAGGAGGACTCCCGACGTAGAAACACCGCTGTGCCGTCCAACGGATCAACCCCTGCCACTCAACCCCGCGAAGTGTCCTGCCCCGTTTGCTTTGCGAATCTACCAACAATCGCTCTTCGACTGTGTGGGCATTACAACTCTGCCGTCCATGCTCCAACAGAGTGGGGGATAGAATGCCCCACGTGCCGTGAGCTGATTGTGGGAAGATTCACAATATATCTCCCCAGGTAGATCTCTCTCTAACCTCTATCTTAATTATTCAATTGGCTTCACATTCAAAATTTATATTCCAAATTCCAAAGGGACGGGACATTATCAGTCGTAGGATGTCTAACCAGTTCTCTGGACCGATTCTTATACTGGATAATGTTTAACCTGGGTACTATACGTAGTGCGGATGTTCCGAAAACCACATCCAGGCCCACATCGGACTCACCGCATCACACAATAAGGTACGATTCGTCTTTATTTCTCTTGTTTAGTTTACTTTCCCGCCCTTTTTACATTTGAGGTTTATGTTCCCCTGTTCCCGCCAATTTCACAATTGAGGTTATGTTCTTACTGTTCCCGCCAACTTCACAATTGAGGTTATGTTCTATACTGTTCCCCGCCAATTCATCATGGGCGCAGCCATATTGAATACGCGGGAAACCAAGAAAGTGAGGTTAGGTTCCCCTGTTCCCCGCCAATTTTTCCCGCCCTCGCCCGCCATATTGGAATTCCCTCCGTCCCTCGTTTCTCCCTCACCGGCACCCAACAAATCACCGATTTTACCGAAAAACAAACGATTTTCACACCCCAAATCACCGATTTTACCGAAAAACACGATAATTTCGACAGAATTTGGAACATTTTCATAGGATAAGAGTGTGAGCAGGGAATTTCTCCCGCACATGAAGGGATTTCTCCAGCAAATGAGGGAATTTCTCCCTCCCATAAGAGCCCATGTTAGCGCCAGATCCGCGGGATGTCTACTATATATATATTATATAAATCTTCTATGCATTTAGTTCATTATTATTTATTGAGATTTCTAATTCAAACTTATAATGCAATATTTAAAATATTTTAATCCACTTTTATTATTTTTAATATGTAAGTAACAATTGTTCTTATATATACTTTTATATATATATATATATATATATATATGTATCTGAGTATATTGGATAATTGTTTTATTCATATTTGAAGAAGGTCTGAAATAAAATTCTTACCTTTTAACAATATTAAACACAGTTCACAGTTAATTAGTGCGTAAATAGCGGGCTAACTTCACCTTTACCCTGGAACACACACAGCTACTCATACGTAATATACATGATAAACCTTGAAATACTCATCAGTCTTAAAATCATTCTCAGTATCGGTTTTGACTTGTGTTTTAAAATGCAATAAATAGTATGAAGATTCTTTTTATCACATTCCAGTTTGTAGCCGCATCTCACTTTTTTTCTATATAATTTAGTTAAAATTTTCTATTTGATTGAAACCTTACAGAACCACGCTTATGTTTCGTGCCACATGATATTTTGTATTTCTTGTTAAAATCCAGCTTGGTGAATTTGGATTTTATATAAAATGATTCAATCTTGTTGTATACATGATAGTAATTTTTGGGTAATCAAACAGTTTTGTATATGCGACTGTTCCTTTAAGACAGCAGACATAGCTTGTCATTGTTGAGTTATTCAATAGCTAATTATGATCTACTGTTTTGGATGTATTCACCCAACATTTCACGGGGAGAAACGCCTACTTTTGGTTATATTCCACTTAATTTATTCATGTTTATATTTCTGATAATTTAAACATACATCAAATAGTCCCTCAATTATGTTTCGATTGATGCCATCAAAAGTACAATTTGTACTGGCTGATATTTTGTCGTTAGTGTCTTAATGTTTTTGTATGAACCAGATGGAAAATATCACGAAATCGCATGGTTCCAGTAGAACTTCAAAGGTGTCCGTAACCCCACCACTGCTGGTCTACGCAGAGGATTATAATTACTCTCATAAGGCAACAAGCGCTGAAGAATATTCTGCGGTAGTCAACGTGTTCAATAACACTCAATTTATTTTCGCACTATGATTTCTATTAAATAATAAATATAACGTCAATATATAAGAATGTACACATTTAAAAACACAAACAGTGCCATGAGAATTCCTCGTTGCGCGTGACAACCAGTCAAAAATAAACTGCTATCTTTGTCTAAACACTAGTTAATGTTACAATAAAATCTGCTATAGCGTATATTCCCTAAACGATATGTAAGAAATGAGTGATACTTCTATACATTTTAACATTAGCCCTTTTTTGGTAGCCAAACCAATTTAACTAAGAA
The DNA here is from genome assembly GCF_021130785.1 of Homalodisca vitripennis. Taxonomy (NCBI): domain Eukaryota; kingdom Metazoa; phylum Arthropoda; class Insecta; order Hemiptera; family Cicadellidae; genus Homalodisca; species Homalodisca vitripennis. The sequence goes on along the minus strand of NW_025777171.1, from coordinate 6,786 downwards.
ATTTATTCATGCTTCTCCAGTAACACTAAACAATCGTGCATACACCGTAAAATTTATTCAGTAAATGAGGGTGTAAGCTTGGGATGTCACAATATGTCGAAATGGAGACATAACAATATGCAGTTACTCGGGATCAGCCGCGAGATGGCTTATTCCACGTCATAGCTGTGGCAAATTACATTAGATTAATCCTTGTCCCTGAGCATCTACTTCGTTTATCCGTATGTATATTAAACTTAATGTAATTAGCCATCATAAATACACCGTAATGTTGATATCTTTTTATATTAACTATCCATTCATACGCCAGTTATCGTTGTTAAATAAAAACTACATAAACAAAATATACATAAGAAATGAAAACTAAGTACATATAATAAAATATATGAATGATCAGATTTGAGTCAGATTACGCAAGATCTACGGAGAGTGTTTTCAAAACAATGCCTTATCCTAAAATCTAAAATTTAAAAATGGGAACATACGAGGTATGGTACTAAATTTCTGTTGGAAAACTACATCTCTCTCTATTCAAATCGTCTTAAAAATTGTTTTTATACAAATGGTCCACAAAACCTGTTTGGAAGTAGTTTTCAAAACTATTGATATTTTAAAGCTATGAAAACTGGACTATAATACAGATCTATGTAATTAAAGTATTTAAAAAATACATTCTTATTTAGTTTTTAAAACATAGTAATGCATTTTATGCATGAAAACAGTTTTTACGTTAAAATAAACATATACCTATAATGGTTTTCAATTGAAAATTGTGAATGTATTCATAGAATTGTCTGCTTAGTTTCTATAATTAGAATATTGTTTTTCACATGTGTGATTTAGTCATATTTTTAAGTGTAAAATTATTTAAAAGCTCTATCTATTCTTTATTAAGAGCTCCTAAAACTTTTTATGACGTGTAAATTAAAACATGGACATAAATATTAATTACGAAGAGCAATAAACGTGTTAGTGGACTGATAAGAATAAAAAATCTGCCATAGCAAAATATATATTGTCTAAAGTAAAACTTAAAAAGGATAGTATTTATTAAATTTAAACACAAAGAAATTAATATAAATTCCCTACTATTATTCAAGGGCAATGCAAAAGAGAATTTAACAAATTAATCTATCATACAAATCGTTTGACAATCTGACAACATATGATAAAAAAGCCATATTGATCATAGTTACTCGGTTATTGGTTAAGCTTAATCTATGAAAACAACAAATATAAAACAGTATTGTAGAAATAGAAGAAACAATTTTTTCACAGTAAAAATCACAATACGAGGGCTCATAGATCGCAGCTGCAGACACTGCAGCATGGTGTGCCCACAGAGGTGTATCCTGGGCCCTCTATTGTTTTTATGTTATATAAGAGGTTGGTCTAAGAAGGATTAAGGAATTTTGTGACAAAAATAATCTTTTATTAAATTCAGACAAATCTAATTATGTTTCTTTTTCTACAAAGCAATCCAGATCAAATTTAAACTGTGATATTTTTTCTAGATAACGACAGACTTAAAACAAGGTAGACCACCACACAAAGTTTTTAGGACTTAAAATATATAAAAATTTAGCTTGGGATAAACATGTATATCATGTTACTATTAAGATGTCTACTGGTCTATATGCATTGCGACAAATAGCAAAAATTAGTAATTTACATACACTAATATTAATATATTTCTCATTGATCCACTCACATTTAGCTTTCGGAATAAGCATTTATAAAGCAACAACAATAAGCAATTTAGATAGGGCTAATGCTCCTAAAAACAATCCTTTGAGAATCAATGAAAAATTTAAGATATACAGATTCTGTTAACCCATTAAAGCCCAACGGGTCGTTTTCGACCCATCTAAATACGTGTAAACCATTTTGTAGTAAAGCGTACTATTCCGTCTGTGATGTTTTTGTTGGAGAGTGTACTAGTCTATTGACCTTGAGAAAATGTTTGGGGCCTCTTCCCCCACCCTTACTACTAATCGCAGTCTGCTACATTGAGAGTTGCACAATACATCATGTCTGCTCCACTTCACAGGTTAGTTTTATACATACCATGTCTTTTCAAAACATATCTAATAAGTGAATATTACTATTAATATATGTAGTAAACAAAATGTTTATTAGTGAGATTCACGAAACTTACTGACTTTTTACTATTACATGACAAACTATTAGTGGGTCGAAAACGAACCCGTTGGGACCCAAACCCATAGCATAGGCCTAACCTCAAACCTAGCATTGAATCTTTTTTCAAGTTTGTAAGTAAAAAGCGCACGGTTGTAAATTGAAATCAATATGTATACACATTATACATAAAACATTATTAACATTTATGTTATCTGCTTTTTCAACAGAAAATGTTTTATTTTATTTTGAACTTATTGGGTTATTTCAGGATCGACAGTCCGCTTACGCTAGCTGAGATCTTAGAAGACTTGGAAGGACACTGCGTCAGAATACACCGCAACTGATATCTATATAAGTCCTCCCGACAATGATGACCCTCACAATATCCACAGATGAAGAATCTGGAGAGGAAGATTCTAATGACCCAGACCGAGTGTGCCGTCGTTAGCTCCAAGCCCGAGGCAGAGATTCAATTCAAAGTAATTGAAAACGATGAAGATACACCAATTGAATTAGGTGATGAACGAATTGGGAATGACTGCTACAGGTACCGTCCGGGCAAAACCGAACAGAGAAATGCCCTTTAAATGACAAGAAAATGATGTCTATTCGTGAAAGAGGGTCATTTGAAAGCTACATTGACAAGTCAGATAACATAGCAGCTTTCGCTTGGAAAGATAACAGTGTTGTCACACTATTGTTCAAATGAGCATGGTGTGGCTCCTCTTGGTGAAGCTAAGAGATATTCAGTGACAGAAAGAAAGAAAGTTTCCATTCCTCAGCCATATCGTATTGCGCAATACAACAGGAATATGGGAGGTGTCGATCTAATGGACAATAAAAATATCGAACTACAGAATAGGCGTTCGTGGGAAAACGGTGGTATATCCCAATCGTTCTCTGGCTTTTTGATGTTGTGATGAGCAACACTTGGTTTTCTGGCTCGCTCTCAAGGAGTTACTTTGGACAGTCTGTTTCCAAAGAAGTGTGGGTCCAGGCTTTACTTCAAAAATTTGGGACGCGCTCCTAAAGCAACTGGCCCAACAAAGAGCACTTGAAGAGGGCTTCAAACGCACTCCGTAGTGACCATGGGAGGTTATCTTATAGTGAAAGGTCAAAGTAGAAGAAGGTGTGTTGTATGTAAAAATAAAACTGTTAAAAAAGCGTTGCAAAACGATGTGAGGGTCCCACTGCATGATACCTGTTTTGCAGATTTCCACAAAGAGTAATCATTTGTGTAATAAACATGTCTTTTCAAATGTGTTTGTAAATAAAGTCTCCACTATATACACTTTATTGGGTTTTACTAAGGCCTTACTCCCAAACGGGTCGTTAACGACCCATGTTAAAAAAAAGTACCAAAATGTTTAAAATAAATATTTTTTGGTTCATATTAGTGTAAAATTAGATAAGGAAAAAATTTATTTTTTATAGTGAACAAAGTATTTTGAGAAAAAAAAGTTTTGGGCTTTAATGGGGTTACATATTTTTTCTGAACGTCGAATTCTGACAGTATATGGTTTTACACATATTTGAATCAATAATTTATGTAAAACAAATTTTTTGATCCGATACTAAAAACCAATAAACATACATATAATACTGGTTTTAATAGACGTGTCGATCAACACAATCTCGAATTTTACAAACAGAAAACCTATTGCAGAGGTGTTAGACATTTACATAATTTATCAACAAATTTATAATGAAAAAAGATCTGTTAAAAATTTAAAAAAGAAGTCAAGGATTATTTAACCAATTTGCCTCTATAATCTATTGAGGAATTTTTCAATACAAATACTGATTAATTCATTTAAAGAAGAATTTAAGATTAAATTGCTAAGATGTTACGATATTTTTTTAAATTATATTTTAAAATTAATATTAGTATTTAGTTTCATTGTAGTGACGCTATTCTTTGTATCTTGTACATATTACAGAATAAAGTAGTATGTCTAAGATTGCTATTGGAAGTTTCGGTTAAACATTAGTTCACTGAAAATTACCTACTAAAGCGAAGTTGAAGCATATCACGTATTTTTATGAAATCTATGTTCTGACAAGATATGAACATTAAAATCTTAACGGTTAAAAATGTTTTAATATACTGCCGGTATATAATTTATTAGGTTTCACTAATCTTAATGATAATGAAGAGTAATTAATTACATTTTGTTAGCATTTTGGCTTCCAAGCAGCTTCAGTCTCAAATGTAACTAGCCTGTCCAAAGTAATTAATTCAAGTAATATCTGGACACGTATTATGGATTAAGGATACTCTGATTATATCATGGGGCAGACTATTAAACATCCTCTAAATCACGCTTTGGTATATTATGTTAAACTAATATATTTTTGTGTTCTAAGGTAAATCTGAATTAAAATTATCTAAGGTTATATATTATATAAGGTTATAGATTGGTTATAAATAATGGTAATGTAAATTAGTAAAATTCATAAACGTATAACTATCCACAATAATTATTAATGATTTATTTTTTTTCAAGATGACGTTAAACTTGAGTTGCAATAGCACTTCAACAAACCCATGATGTCCATGCAACTAACGGTATACACAACTAAAGTTGGTAAAATTGTAAGCATCATAGACTTTTACGAAACATATTTATACACTATGATGTACGGATGTAAAACTACGATGTTAAGACCTAACTTAACATAACACATTGGTAGACATGGGAATGAGATGCACAGTTAGAACCAGAAGTTGCTGGCTGAGGCTCAATGAAAAGTTTATATCTTCCAAACTGTTGCAAACTTGCCCACAGCACACTTCCTGAAACCAGTAATGAGTATCTTAATTGGCACTGTGCCTCATTGGTCTAAAGTTTTTCTCTTTAATTTTTACGAATAAGTGCTCTTTGAAAATCTGTCTATCGCGTGTTCGTGATCGACACATATTACGAGTTTACAAACTAAAGTACTTCTTTAACTTAATATTTATTGACATTGTATATTATTATACAAAATTTTTTATGATTAGAAATGGAATTTAAAAATGTGTTTTTAAACGCTTGTATAATAAAAGGTAATTATCAAATTGGCTAATTCTTTTACAAATATTTGCAGAAATCAGAAGAGAGTTTTACAAGAAAGGAAAGATGTTAATATTTACCTGTAAAGTGTTATAAAAATAGTAGTATTTTATGTCATAATCCAAATTTAAGTTATACTAAACAGTCGTTGCCACTTTCAAAGTTGAAGAAATAAGGTGAATCATATTTTTTTATTAAAATTAAATAAAATGTTAACCGTACATAGCCTGATTCAGGAGTGTAATGCCGATATAAAATATAAAGTTGATTTCTGAATTTTAATCGAAATTGCACAATTGACGATTTAAAAGCATAAACTCTATATATTAAATGAAAAACCGTTAAACAAAAAACCTTAGTGAACAAACTGTTAATGTTTTCACATACGATAATCGAAACTGGTTGGGTTCCTTGATATTGTGATATGAAATTTTAAAAGCGTGAGCACTACTGGAAAAGCAGAAATCAACATTAAGTTACTCAAGGGTTCATTTCTATCCCAGAAATATAATGTAAAAATCCACAAGAATTAAAAATTCAAAACTTTATCAATGATGATTTTATAAAATTGCATTAACTTAAAAGACATGAAAATAAAATGTGCTTCTTATACCGGAAATAGATAAGGAGTTTTTACGATTTCCCTTGACTTTAATTAGGTCTTCTAATAACTATGGATGTACATATTTTTTATCAGTCGTGCAACTTTTACTGGAGGTTGAAATGAGGGGTTTAAATAGGAAGGTACAAATATGAAACTATAATTTTGTATAAGATAATACTCGTACTTTCTAACTATATATATTTTTAAACTAACACGTACTTTATATATATATATATTTTAAACCAATCAGAAAACATAAATAACAATGGTTCATCATGCGACTAGATAATATGGACAAATATGAAATTCGTTACATTTGGGTTTGTAAAAAGTTAGATGACAATGATTTCGTACTATATTTCAACGTATGGATTAAAATTGCAATTTATATTGCTTCATTTATATCCAGAAGTTGGAGGAAATTACCCAGTGACAAGTTTGGCGCACTTTTTACTGCTCACTTTCTGAAACCAGTTATTTATTAATTATCTTAATTTACATCGTGTCTCACAATTACAAAATTTTTAGTTTAAAGGTTATTCATCATTAGTGATCTTTAAAATTGTGTTTACTCAAATACTTTAAGGATCATTTATTTACTATATGTTTAAAAAATATGCAAAGTTTAATTTTTATATTACAAATTATCTAGCTCTTTAATACAATAGAAACAAAATTATTAGTATGAGATAAAATATATTAAAAACTTAAGTATAAGATCGGTCTATTTGAAATAGAAAATGCATAATTCCTAGTTAATGATATAATTTTATTACGTGGAAATATGTTTTCCATATTACTTTTACAGGTATGAAAACAATATTGGTTGTCAAATAACGGAACCACTGCAAGCATCACATTCAAGGGCAAGACTAAAGGGCACGACTAACAGTTTGTAAGAAATTTGAAACCCGCTAATGTGAGATTTTAATGAGGTCCTAAAGATATTTATCTTGTAATGAGACCTCATTACATACTTAATTC